>NW_007234943.1:0-5879 GCF_000164805.1 Carlito syrichta
AAAAGACAGTGTCATTGCCGAATGAGAAGACTTGGAAAGAACTTCTAAAGCATTTTGTTTGTTTTCATTTTCCAAAATTTCTTATCTCCACTGGTTTTTATGTCTAGAATTTTGTATTTTTTAATGGTACTGAAAATTTTAATTTTATTTTTATTTATTTATTTGTTTATTTACTTATTTATTTTTAAAAGTAGGATTTATGGAGAGGACAGAAAGACTCCCAGAGTGGGAGGGAACACGAGAGGTTGCCCAAAATTTTAATTTTTAATTAAATTTTTTTAATTTTAATTTTTTTGCTTGTTAATATATGAAAATAAAATAAAATAAAATAAATTTTTTATATGCTGATGTGTCCTGAAATCTAAATTGAATATATGGACATAAAAATGTTAATAAAATAATCTTATTTTCTTTTAATATCCCTAGAATGTTTAGTGATGTAATATCTCTCATTTCCTGATATTGGGAATTTGTGCCTTCCATATTTTTTTTCTGGTCAGTCTGGTTGGAGATTTATCAGTTTATGCTGATAATCTCATAGAACAAGATTTTGGTTTTATTAATTTGTATTCATTTCTTCCCAATTTGTGCTCTGATGTTTATAATTTTCTTCTTTTCACATTAGCTTTTGTTTTCTTCTTTTATGTTTCTAGTTTTTAGAGTGGAAATTGAGGTCATTTATTAAGAACTTTTTCTTTTTTAATATTAAGGATTACTACTATAGCTAAGCTCTGTAAGTCTGTCCTAGTGACATTCCACAATGATATGTTGTGTTTTTTATCTTTATTCAGATCAAAAGAAATCTAATTTCTCTTTAAATTTATCTTTTGACTAATGGGCTTTAAACATGTATTTTAGATTACAAATATTTGTGTATTCTCCAGAGACCATTTTGTTATTGATGTTCAGTTTTATTCAGTTGTGTTCAGAGAGCATGCTTTGTATGACATGATTCTTTTAAATTTATTAATGCTTATTCCATGACCCAGGACATATCTGTCATGATTCTGTATGTACACCATAAAAATAATGTAGGTCTTCTGAACAAAGTGTTCTATAAATGTTAATTAGATCAAATTGGTTGATTAATGGGTTCAGTGCTTCTATATCCTTAAAGCTTTTGTATATAGTCTTTTCTCCCTATTTATTGAAACTGAATATTGATAGCTCCTGCTATAATTCTAAATTTCTCCATTTCTCTTTGAAGTTCTTTCAGTTTTTTCTTTGTATGTATTGAAGTTCTTCTTTTTAAGCACATAAGCTTAGTTAGGTCGTATTTTTTTTAAAAAATTAACACCTTTATTATCATGCAAAACCCTTACCCTTGTAATATTCTTGGCTCTTTAATGGACTATATCCAATGTTAATACAATCACTTCAAATGTCTTTTGATTTGAGTTAGCATAGCATATCATCCTCAATTACTTTTTATTTTTATTTTTTTTGAGTTGGAGTCTCACTGTTGCTCAGACTGGAGTGCAGTGGTTGTTCCCGGCCACCGCAGCCACGACCTGCTGGGCTCCAGTGATCCTTCCACCTCAGTCTTTCAAAAAGTCAGAACTACAGGCATGCGCTACCACATCCGGCTAATTTTTGATTTATTGTAGAGACAAGGTCTCACTAAGTTGCCCGGGAGGGTCTTGAAACCACCGATTCAGGCAATCCATTCACCTCAGCTTCCCAAAGTGCTGGGATTACAGGCTGAGCCACCGAACCCAGCCTGATTACTTATTTTTAACCTATGTGTGTCTTTATATTTAAAGTTTGGGCCTCCCTTTGGTCCCCACATTACCTCGTTAAAGATCAGATACCCTGAGTGATGTTATGTGGGCCCCCTCCCCTGGAAGTGTCCCGCTACTGACAATCCCTTTCTTATAGTTTTCTAATTAATGTTCAGGGTTTGCTTATGTTTAAAGACATACATAGGTTAAAGGTGTTTTTGTAGACGGTGAAGTACATGATCTTAAAATGGCTGCCTTTGATTCAGGATTTTCAGGCCTTTAACATCATTATTGATATGTTTATGTTTAAATCTGTCATCTTACTCTTTGTTTTCTCTTTATCCTATCTGTGTTTTTGCCCTCTTTCTTTTTTGCCTGCCTCCTTTTGTATTAACTGGGTATTTTAAAGATAGTCTTATAGAAATCGTGCTTAAATATCATTAAAAAATTAAATAATGTCTTTCGTAGCAACTTGAATGGAATTGGAGATATCAACCTAAGTGAACTAATGCAGGAAGATAAAACCAAATACCACATGTTCTCACTTCTAAGTGAGAGCTAAACTAAGGATCTGCAAAGGCATGCAGAATGGTGTAATGGACACTATGGACACTGGTGACTCAGAAGGGGGAGGGTGGGAAGGGGTTGAGGGATGAAAAAAATCACTATTAGGTACAATATGCACAAGTTGGGGTGGTGGGTACACTTAGAGCACAGACTTCTTTACAACTACAATGGATCCATGTAACCAAAAACTATTTGTATCCCCTAAAGTTATTGAAATAAATAAAGTAAATGGCAAATTACCAGGCACAAAATAAATAAGTAAATACATTAATAATTAATAAATTGACTATTCAACAACTACAAAAAAAGACATTGTGTTGAAACCATTGGATAACCATTGAATATTCATATGCCTGTTCCTCTCTGCCCAGAAAGAATATCAATCCATTTCTTGCACCACATCTTTTTTTTTTTTCATTAATCAGTATTTTTTATTATGGTTTTGTGGGGTACCGTTAAGGGTAGGTGTACAATGACGTTTCATTCAGGCACCCTGTAGATAAGAAGTGTTTTCCCATCCCCCGACAGATATTTGCTACTGTTAATCCCATCCCCCTCCCCCCCATAGTTTCCCAGTACCATCCGTCATTTTCTCATAGTATTGCATTGGATGTTCAAGGTCCATTATATGAGTGAGAACATGTGATATTCGGATTTTTGTTTTTGTGAGAGGTCACTCAGTATTATAGACTCTAGTTCCATCCAGGTTGCAGCGAAATTCATGATTTTGTTCTTTTTTATGGCTGCGTAGTATTCCATCGTGTATATGTACCACATTTTTTTAATCCAGTCCTCTTTTGATGGGCAGCATGGTTGTTTCCAGGTTCTTGCTATTGTGAACAATGCTGCGATAAACATACGTGTGCAGGTATCTTTTTTATAGAGTGATTTGTGTTCTTCAGGGTATATTCCCAGTAGGGGGATTGCAGGGTCATATGGAAGGTCAATTTTTAGAGCTTTTAGGAATCGCCACACTGCTTTCCACAGAGGTTGCACTAGTTTACACTCCCACCAACAGTGTAGAAGTGTTCCCTTTTCACCACACCCTCTCCAGCAGCTGTTATTTTTTGAGTTGTTGATAATTGCCATTCTGACTGGAGTTAGGTGGTATCTCAGTGTGGTTTTGATTTGCATCTCCCTGATGATTAGTGAGGTTGAGCATTTCTTCATGTGTTTGTTGGCTGCTCGAATGTCTTCTTTTGTGAAAGTGTCTGTTCATGTCTTTTGCCCATTTTATAATGGGGTTGTTTGTTTTCTTCTTTTCAGTACACTTTCAGTTCCTTGTAGATACAGGATGTTAACCCTTTGTCAAACCTAGAGTTGGCAAAGACTTTTTCCCAGTCTGTAGGCTGTCTCCCTGCTCTCTTGATGGTTTCTTTGGCTTTGCAGAAGCTTGTCAGTTTAATAAGGTCCCATTTGTCTATCTTCCCTCTTAAGTCCTGTGGGTTTTGGGTTTTGTACAGGAATTGGATGCAAGTTCCGATTTCCATGAGAGTATTTCCTTCCTTTTCTAAGGTTCTTATGGTTTGAGGTTTTACATTTAGGTCTCTGATCCATTTGGAGTTAACCTTTGTGCATGGGGATAGATAGGGGTCCTGTTTCAATCTTCTGCATGTGGTCAGCCAATTTTCCCAGCACCATTTACTGAATAGGTTCTCCTCTCCCCATTGGTAGGTGGTGGGGGCTTTGTCGAAGATGAGTTGGTTGAGAAATTGAGGTTTTGCTTCTGGAATCTCAATTCTGTTCCATTGATCTATATGCCTGTTCCTGTACCAATACCAAGCTGTTTTGATGATTGTAGCTTTATAGTAAAGTTTGAAATCTGGTATTGTGATACCACCTGCTTTGTTTTTTTTGCTGAGGATTGTTCTGGCTATTCTTGGATGTTTGTGTTTCCATATGAATTCCTGTGTTGTTTTTTCTAGGTCTGAAAAGAATGTTGTTGGTAATTTAATGGGTATTGCATTGAATTTGTAGATTGCCTTAGGTAAGATGGACATCTTCACAATGTTGATTCTTCCGATCCATGAGCATGGGATATTTTTCCACTTGTTCATGTCGGCTTTGATTTCTTTGAGCAGTGTTTTGTAATTTTCATTGTAAAGGTCTTTCACGTCTCTGGTTAGGAAGATGCCAAGGTATTTCATTTTTTTTGTGGCTATTGTGAATGGAACTGTGTTTTTTATTTGGGTTTCTGTTTGTTTATTATTGGTGTAGAGAAATGCGATTGTCTTTTGTACATTGACTTCCTCTTTTCCTATTTGAATACCTCTGATTGCCTCCTCTTCTCTGATTGCTTTAGCCAGGACTTCCAATACTATGTTGAACAGGAGGGGAGAGAGTGGGCATCCTTGTCTAGTTCCAGTTTTCAGGGGAATTGGTTCCAATTTTTGTCCATTTAGGAGTATGCTGGCCGTGGGTTTCTCGTAGATGGCTTTTACTATTTTGAGGTATGTTCCCCGTATGCCTAGATGTTCAAGGGTTTTTATCAAGAAGGGGTGCTGGATTTTATCAAAAGCTTTTTCTGCATCTAGTGATATGATCATGTGGTTTTTGTTTTGACATCTGTTGATGTATTTAATTACATTTATGGTTTTACGAATATTGAACCAGCCTTGCATGCCAGGAATGAAGCCTACTTGGTCATGATGGATGATTTTTGAGATGTATTGCTGAATCCGGTTTGCTAGGATCTTGTTGAGAATTTTAGCATCTATGTTCATCAAAGATATTGGCCTGTAGTTCTCTTTCTTTGTTGGATCTTTACCTGGCTTGGGTATCAATGTGATGTTGGCTTCGTAAAATGATTTGGGGAGAGTTCCATCTTTTTCAATCGCCTGGAATACCTTCAGTAGGATTGGTATCAGCTCCTCCTTAAATGTCTTGTAGAATTCTGCTGGAAAGCCATCTGGACCAGGGCTTTTTTTTGTAGGAAGTTTTCTTATTACGTGGTCGATTTCCTTGATTGTTATTGGTTTATTTAGGGTCTCAATTTCTTCTTGTTCCAACCTAGGTAGGTTGTGTGATGTCAGAAAGTCTTCCATTTCCTTCTGGTTTTCAAGTTTGTTTCCATACAAGTGTACGTAGTAGTCTCTAATGATCTTTTGTATTTCTTCAGGGTCAGATGTGACTTCATCTTTTGTGTTTCTGATTATGCTTATTTGGTTTTTTTCTCGTTTTTTCTTGGTCAGTCTAGCTAGGGGACCATCAATCTTGTTTACCCTTTCGAAGAACCAGCTTTTTGTTTCATTGATTTTTTGTATTATCTTTTTGTCTTCTATGTCCTGGATTTGGGCTTTTATTTTGGTGATCTGGATTCTTCTGCTGAAATTAGGGTTTTTGTGGTCTTGCTTTTCCAGCTTCTTTAGGTGGCTTGTTAGGTTGTCAATTTCTGTTCCTTCCATTTTCCTCATGTGTGTTTGTAGGGATATAAATTCCCCTCTTATTACAGCTTTTAAGGCATCCCAGAGATTTTGGTAAGATGTTTCTTTATTTTCATTTGTTTCCAGGTATCTTTTGATCTCTATTTTGATGTCATCATTGACCCAAGAGTTATTTAGCATCATGCTGTTTAGTGTCCACGTCTTTGTG
>NW_007234944.1:0-10439 GCF_000164805.1 Carlito syrichta
GAGGCATTTCGGCTATCTCAACCAGGAGACAAGATAGCTCAAATTACTTCTGAGTAGCTTACATGAGAAATTTCCTGCGGAGAACAAAGAGCGGGGAGACAAGGGGTTTGGGTCTACGGGCGCCCCCCAGATATTTTGCTCATTAGATCTCAGCACCAGACCGGTGCTCAGAGTCACAGTTAATGATAAGCCCATAGTTGGTTTATTAGATACAGATGCCGATCGTAGCGTCGTTAGCACCACAGACTGGCCGCCGGGGTGGCCCACACAGCAGTCAGACCAAACCTTAACAGGCCTGGGGTATGCCCAGATGCCGCAGATTAGTTCTCGCTTGTTGCCATGGAAAGATGAAGAGGGCCACCATGGGGATTTCCAGCCCTATGTGCTGAAGGTCCCAATTTCTCTATGGGGCCGAGATATATTACAGCTTATGGGTTACAAACTAACAAATGAAGGATGTTATAGCCCTCAAGCGAGAGGCATCATGCATGGCATGGGATATGTCCCCGGGAAAGGATTAGGTCGCTCCCTGCAAGGTAGAACTTCTCCAGTAGCTACCCCTAGAAAACAAGATCGTAGGGGGCTGGGTTTTTCGTAGGGGCCACTGAGAGGGCACTACCCATTACGTGGAGGACTGAGGATCCCGTGTGGGTTTCTCAGTGGCCACTCCCCTCAGTAAAATTAGCCGCTGCTCACGAGCTGGTGAAGGAACAATTGGCCTTGGGTCATATTCGCCCCTCTACTTCCCCTTGGAATACTCCTATCTTTGTAATCAAGAAAAGGTCTGGTAAGTGGAGACTCCTGCATGACTTGAGAGCGGTTAACACGCAAATGGTCCCAATGGGGCCAGTCCAACGTGGGCTCCCATTACCGTCCACTTTACCACGACATTGGCCCTTAATAGTTTTGGATATAAAGGATTGTTTTTTCTCCATACCTCTGCATCCTAGTGATACTCCTAGGTTTGCCTTTACTGTGCCTTATATGAATCATGAGAAACCAGACAATAGGTACGAGTGGACGGTGCTGCCTCAGGGCATGGCCAATAGCCCTACGATGTGTCAGCTATATGTTGATAATGCTCTAAAAGAGACTAGGTCTGCCTTTCCTGAAGTAAAAATTTATCATTATATGGATGATATCCTAATCACTGCTTGACATGAGAGTACCCTTGATGCGGCTCTTGAGAGTGTGATGTCTAACCTGAGTCAGTGGTCCTTGGTGGTTGCCCCCGAAAAGATTCAAAAGGATTTAATAGTTAATTATTTGGGAAGCAAGATAACCTTGGAATCAGTACATCCCCAAAAGCTTCAAATTCAGAGAGACCACCGCACCCTTAAAGAATGTTTAATTAAACAAAAGGGGGGAATTGCCCCTGCCGGCTCCACCCCCAGGGAACGATTATCCATTGCTCTTTTTACATTAAATTTTTTAAATGAAGACAAATTGGGCCGGGTTGCGGCGGATCGTCATGCTAGCCCTAATTGTGCCAAAAGAGGGCTCGTTATGTGGAAGGATCTCCTTACCGGTCAGTGGCAGGGTCCTGATCCAGTACTAACATGGGCCAGAGGATCTGTTTGTGTCTTTCCCCAGAACCACCAACAGCCGCTGTGGGTGCCGGAGAGGCTAACCAGGATAGTCCAGGATGACGAGCCTGCTGATCCTGTGCCTATGGCCAGCGCTGATCCTGCGTGCGACGGGACAGCAGAATGATGTACGCTGGGGGATCCTTTCGGCCTTTCCCAGGCCAATGCCGGTAATTGGTCAGAGAACTTTGATAAGCTGCTTGGAGAACTACGTACACCCATCGTAATCATCAATTCCACCCGAGTAGATACTAAGCTGGTTAAAGGACTCATGGGATGGGTCACCACAATTGCATCTCATGTAAAGGAATGGGCAGGACTTGCGGGTCTTGGGATCTGTCTTGTACTTCTATGCCTCCCTTTTGTCCGGTGCATGTGTAATGCTCGGCAACAGCACAAGAAGGAGCAGGCCCTCGTGGTGTAGGCTCTCACGGCCATGGAGGCTGGTCGATCTCCCCAAGTGTGGATTGGACTGCTAGAGAAGTAGCCAAAGACGGGTAAGATCCCCTGGGAACGTTACCAACCTAAGACAGGGGACAGGCCAGCGCTGCTTGTATTCCCAATGACGGGTAAGGAACATTTCCGCAAGGGACAACCTAAGACAGGCATTCTCTCGTTCATAAAACAAAAAAGGGGGAGATGTGGAGAGCGCGGCCTGAGCCAAGATGGCGCCCGGGACCTCTGCCAAGTCCCATGATTAGGCGCATGATATACCGCCGGGCCCTCCTTCACTGCGCACTGCGCAAGTGCAACGCTGCAGAGCCTATGAACTGCTGACACGCTGGTACAGGACTTGTGGGTGGAGACCAAGGGATATAAGTACGGGACAACGGGAAAGAAGAAGCTAGAAGAATCGAGAAGAAGCTAGAAGAAGCTAGAAGAGAAAGAGAAGAAGAAGCTGGCATGGTGTAAAGGCTGAATAAACCGCTTTGAGAAGAACACGTTGTTGTTGCCTCCTTCCTGCTGGTCAGGGATGAGCGACAAATAGCCAGTTGGCAAGCAAGCTGACTCAACTAGTTGACTTAATTCATTATACAGCTGGCTAGCCAGCTGACTTAACTACCTGGCATTTTTAGATAGACAGGTGGCTAGGCAGCTGACTTAACTAGCTAGCTACCTTTGTAATCCGCTGGCTTTCCAGCTGACTTTACATAGCTAGCCAGCTGTCAATCCAGCTGAATTAACTAGGTGAGTTATCTAGCTAGCCAGCTGTCTAACCAGCTGACTAAACTAGCAAGCTACCTACCTAGTCAGCTGGCTAGTCAGCTGACTTAACTAGGTGACTTAACTAGCTAGACAGTTTTCTAGACAACTGACATAACTAGCTAGCTACCTAACTAGCAAGCTGGCTAGCTAACTGACTTAACTAGCTGAGTTAATTAGCTAGCTAGCTGACATATCTAGCTGACTTAACTAGCTAGATTCCTAGCTTACCAGCTCACTTAAATAGCTGAAATAACTAGAGAGCCAGCTGGCTGCCCATCTGACGTAAATAGCTTTTTAACTAGCTAGCCAGCTGGCTAGACAACTGAATTTACATGCTGACTTAACTAGCTAACCAGCTGATTAACCAGCTGACAAAAGTAGCTGACTTAAATAGCTGGCCAGCTGTCTAGCCACCTGACTTAATTTCCTAGCTACCTAGCTAGCCAACAGCCTAGTCAGCTGATTTAATTAGCTGACTTAACAATGTAGCCAGCAGGCTAGCCAGCAGACTTAAATACCTATCTACCCAACTAGACAGCGTGATAGTCAGTTGACTTAACTAGCTGACATAACTAGATAGCCTAAATCTAGTCAACTGACTTAAGTAGCTACCTACCTACATAGCCCACTGGCTTTCCAGGTGATTTAACTACTTAACTACATAGCTAACCTGCTAGTCAGCTGGCAAGTGAGCCAAAAGGTCAGAAGAATTTACAAGTCAGCTGGCAAGTGAGCCTACTGGTGAGCCAACTTAGCTAATTGGCCTGCGAGTGAGCCAACGGGTGAGCTGCCTTAACTAGTCGGCTGGTGAGTGAGCCAACTGGTGAGCTGACTTAACTAGTCGGCTGGCGAGTAAGGCGACTAGTTATCTACCTGTTGGCTTGTAGCGAGCAGACTAATTTGATTAAAGAAAGGCAGGTGAGGGAGCCAACTCATTAGCTTACCTGATGGAAAGCAAGTGAGCCCACTAACTAGCTGACCAGCTAGCTGTTTTGCTAGCAGACTAGATAGCTAAGTAACTAACTGATTTGCTAGCTGACTTAGCTAGCTAGCTGACTAGCTAGCTGTCTATCTAGCTGACATATCTAGCTAGCAAACAAGCTATCTAGCTGTCTAGCCAACTTACTTAACTAGCTATCTAACTGGCTAGTTAGCTGGCTAGCTGACTTATCTAGATAGCTGACTAGCTACCTGACTTAAGAAGCTAGCAGGCTAGCTATCTGAATTAACTAGCTGACGAGGTAGTTGGCTGGCTAGCAGGCAAGCCAACTGACTTAATTAGCTAACTACCTGGTTGACTAGATGACTAGCCAGATGGCTTAACTAGCTAGGTGCCTAGCTAGCAGATGGATTGCCACTTGTATTAACTAGCAGACTTAACCACCTAGCAAGCTGGCTAGACAGCTGACTCAACTAGGTGACAACTCGTTAGCCAGATGGCTAACCAGCTGATTTAACTAGCTGACATCACTAGTTAGCCAGGTGGCTAGCCAACTGACTCAACTACTTAGCTGCATACGTATCCTGCATGCTTGCCAGCTGACATAACTATCTAGCTACCCAGCTATCCAACTAGCTAGTGATCTGACTTAACTAGGTGATCTAACTAGCTAGCTAGCAGGCTATCCAGCTCATTTAACTAGTTAGCTACCCAGATAGGCAACTGACTAAACCAGCTGACCTAACTAGCTAGCTACCAAGCTAGTCTGTTGATTTTACAACCTGAAATAACTAACTATATACCTAGCTAGCTATATAGCTAGCTAGCTGACTTATCTAGCTGACTTAACTATCCAACTAGCTGACATAACTAGATGACTTAATTAGCTAGCTACGTACCTAGCCAACTGAAATAACTAGCTCATATAACTAGCTAGCCAGCTGTCTACCTGTCTAGCCATCTGAGTTAACTAGCTTTCTAACTACCTAGTGAGCTGGCTAGCCAACTGACTTAATGAGGTGACTTAACTAGCTACCCAGCTGGTTAACCAGCTGACACAACTAGTTGATTAACGAGCTGGGAGCTGGCCAGTCAGGTGACTAAACTAGCTGAATTAAATAGTTGTCCAGCTGGCTAGCGAGCTGACTTAATTAGTTCTCTACCTCTCTAGCCACATAGAAAGCCATCTTACTTAACTAGCTGACTTAATGAGCTAGCCAACTTTATAGTGAACTGACTTAACTAGGTCATTACCTAGCTAGCCAACTGACTTAACCAGCTGTCTTAACTAGCTGGCCTGCTTTCTAGCCAGGTAAATTAACTACCTTGCTAAACAGCTAGCCACCTGGCTATCCAGCTGAATTAACTATGTGACATATCGATCTAGTCAGTGTTCTAACCAGTCGAATAAATAACAAGCTACCTAGCTACCCAGCGGGCTAGTCAGCTGACTTAACTAGGTGACTTAGCTAGCTGACTTAACTGACTGACAACTAGTTAGCTAGCTGACTAAACTACCTGAATTAAATATGCAGTTAACTATATAACTGGCTGAATAACTAGCTGACTTAACAATTTAGCTAACTAGTTAGCTAGCAGACTTCAGTAGCTGACCAAAAAAGCTAGCTAATTAGTTAGCTAGCTGACTTAGCTGAGTTAGCTTGCTAGCTGTTTAGCTAGCAGGCATTAGCTGACTTAAATAGTTAGCTAACGAGAAAGCTAGCTGATTTAATGAGTTGGTTAATGAGTTAGCTAACTGTTTTAACTAGTTGGTAAATGAGTAAATTAGCTGATGTAACTAGTTGGTTAATGTGTTAACTAGGTGACATAACTTGTTGGCTGACAATTCTCCCAAAAAGTTAGCTGGTTTAACACATTGACTGACTACTCTGCCGACCTGTTTGCTGGCTTAACAAGTTGGCCGATTAGTCGGCCAACTAGTTAACTGGGTCTACTAGTTGGCTGTCAAATTGGCCCACTAGTTAACTCGGTTAACTAGTTGGCATGCTGGTTTGCTGCACTAACTAGCCGGCCGAATAGTTGGTAAACTAGTTAGCTGTCCTAACTAGTCGGCTGACAAGTTAGCTGAGATACATTATCAGCTGACAAGAAAGCTGATTAATCGGCCGGTTGGTTAGCTGACTCAACTAGTTGGCCGGCTACTAGGCTGACCAATTAGCTGACTTAACTAGTCGGCCTGTGAGTGAGCCAAGTGAGGTGAATTAACTAGTCGGTCAGTGTGTGGACCGACTTGTCAACTGACTTAACTATTAGGCCGGTGATTGAGCTGACTTGTCAGCTGACTTAGCTAGTTGGCCAGTGAGTGAGCTGACTTGTCAGCTGACTTACCTAGTAGATGGCCTGTGAGCTCACTGGTCAGCTAAATTTAGTCGGCTGGCGAGTGAGCCAACAGTTCAGAAGACTTAAATATTCGACCAGCGATTGAGCCAATGGGTAAGCCAACCAAACCGGCAGTGAGTCAACAGATGAGCTGCTTTACAAGCCAACTGGCAAGTGAGTCGACCTGTGAGCTGACTTAACTAGTCGACTGACGAGGAAGCCGATTAGTGAGCTGAGCTGTCCTGTGAGTGAGCCGACATGTTTGTCGACCTGTTGGTTGGTGAATGAGCTGACTAGTTTACTAACCGGCTGGCATGCGAGGGAGCTGACTAGTTAGTTGACCTGATGGAAAACAAGGAAACACACTAGTTAGCTGAACAGATAGCTGTCTTGCTAGCCAACTGGTTAGCTAAGTAACTAGCTGATTTGCTAGATGATGACTAGCTAGCCGACTAGGTAGCTGGCTATGTAGCTGATATAACTAGCTAGGAAACAAGCTAACTAGCTCTCTAGCTTGCTGACTTAACTACCTAAGTATCTGACTACTGGTTAACTGATTTAACTATCTAACTGACTAGCTAGCTGTCTAACTAGCTGACAACCAGCAAGCTGACTAGCAACCTGACTAGCTAGCTGAATTAACGAACTAGCTGGATAGTTAGCTGACTTGCTAGCGGACTTAACTAGCTAGCTGGCTAAGTAGCTGATGTATCTAGCTGACTAGCTTGTTGGCTGTCTAGCTGGCTAGCCAGCTGACTTAACTAGCTGAAATCACTACTAGCAAGGTGGCTATCCAGCTGACTTAACCAGTTAGCTACCTATGTAACCCGCTGGCTTTCCTGTTTAATTGACTACCTAACTACCTAACTAACCAGCTGACAAGCGAGCTGCCATAACTAGGTGACCTAACTAGCTAGCCCACTGACTAGTCAGCTGAATTAACTAGCTGCCTACCCAGCTATGCAACTGGATAACCAGGTGACTTAACTAGCTTAATTAATTTGCTAGCCAGCTGAGTTAACTAAGTAGCTACCTAGCTAGCCAGCTGACTATACTAGCTGAAATAACTAGCTAGCTAGCTTTCTAGCAAACTAGCCGAATTGACTAGCTGACTTAACTAGCCAGCTAGCTGATATGAATAACTGAATTAACTAGCTAACTAGCTAGCCAACTGACTTAAAAAGCTGAAATAACTAGATAGACAGTTGTGTAGTCAACTGACATAACTAGATTTTTATCTAGCTAGTGAGATGGCGAGCCAACTGACTCAATGGGTTGAGTTAACTAACTAGCTAGCTGGTCAGCCAGATGACTTAACTAGTTGATTATCGATCTAGGCAGCTGGCCAGCCAGAAGGCTAAGCTAGCTGACTTAACTAGTTATCCATCTGGCTAGCCAGCTAACTTAACTAGCTCTCTAACTCTATAGCCACCTGACTTAACTAGCTGATGCAATTAGCTAGCAAGCTGGCTAGCCAACTGACTTAATTATGTCGCTACCTAGCTAGCCAACTAGCTAACCAGCTGACTTAGCTAGCTGTCATAACTAGCTGACCTGGTTTCTAGTCAGTTGGATTAACTAGCTTGCTACATAGCTAGCCAGCTGGTTATCCAGCTGAATTAACTAGGTGACTTATCTAGCTAGCCAGCTGTCTAGCCAGCTGACAATTAGCAAGCTACCTACCTAGCCAGCCTGCTAGTCAGCTGACTTCATGAGGTGACTTAACTAGCTAGCCCGCTTACTAGACTGCTGACAAAAAATAGTTAGCTACCTCGCTAGGAAGCTGGTTAGCAAACTGATTTAGCTAGCTGACTTAACGTTCTAGCTAACTGACATATCTAGCTGACTTAAGTAGCTAGTTTCCTAGCTTGCTAGCTTACTTAACTAGCTGAAATAGCTAGAGAGCCAGCTGGCTGCCCATCTGATGTAAATAGATTATTAACAAGCTAGCCAGCTGGCTAGAAAACTGAATTAATGTGCTGACTTAAGTAGCTACGCTGCTGAATACCCAGCTGACTAAAGTAGCTGACTTAACTAGCTGGTCAGCTGTCTAGCCACCTGAATTAATTGCCTAGCTACCCAGCTATCAAGCAGGATAGCCAGTTGATTTAACTAGCTGACTTAAGGATGTAGCCAGCTGGCTATCCAGAGAACATAACTAGCTATTTACCTAGCTAGAAAGCTGTTTAGCCTGTTGACTTATCTAGCTGACATAACTAGATAGCCTAAAGGCTAGCCAATTGACTTAAGTGAATACATACCTACATAGTCCTCTGTTTTGCCAGCTGAGCTAGCTACTTTACCAACTAAACCAATAGTCAGCGAACTGACTCAACTAGGTGACTTAACTAGCTAACCAGCTGGCTAACCAGATGACTTAACTAGATAGCTACCCTGATAGGCAGATGGCTAGCCAGCTGACATAACTAACTGACTTAACTAGCTAGCCAGCTGACTTAACTAGCTGACTTAACTAGCTAGCTACCTATCTAGCCAGCTGACTTATCTAGATGACTTTACAAGCTAGCTACCTAGCTCGCCAGATTACTGGCCAGCTGTCAGATGACTACCCACCTGATTTAACTAGCTTTTTAAATAGCTAACCAGCTGGATAGCCAACTGACTTAATGAGTTGACAACTAACTAGGCATCTGGTTGCCAGCTGACTTAAGAAACTGACTTAACCAGCTAGTCAGTTGTCTAGCCAGCTAACTTAACTAGCTGGCTATCTATGTAGCCAGCTGTGTAGCCATCTGAGTTACCTAGCTGACAAGCTAGCAACCTGGCTATTCAGCTGACTTAATGAGCTAGCTAACTAACTGGCCAGCAGGCTAGTCAGCTGACTTAACTAGGTGAATTGAACAGTTATCCTCATTGCTAGCAAGCTGACTTATGTAGCTAGCTACCTACCTAGTCAGCTGGCTAGAAACCTGACTAAACTAGCTGACTTAACCAGCTAGCCAGTTCGCTACCCAGCTGGCATAACTCACTGACATCACTACCTAGCCATTTAGCTATCTAGCTGATATAACTAGTTAGGTACCTACCTTGTCAGTTGGCTAGCCAGTACTCTTAACTAGCTGAATTAACCAGTTGTCCAACTGGCTAACCAACTGACTAAACTAGTTCACTAAATAGAAAGCCAGCAGCCTAGCCAGCTGATTTAACTAGCTGACTTAAATAGCTAGCTACCTAGCTAGCCAGCTGACTTAAAAAATTAGCTAACTAGATAGCTATGTAGCTTGCCAACTGACTTAAATAGCTATCTATCTAGCTACCAGCTAGCACACTGACTTAAATAGTTAGATGCCTAGCTAGCTAGCTGCTCAACCAGCAGCTAACTATTTAGTTTATTCGATATCTAACATGCTAACTAGGTGACTTAATTATCTGATTTAACTCATTTGCTAACGAGCTACCTAGCTGACACAAGTAGCTGACTTAACTCATTAGCTAACTAGCTAGCTAACTTACTCATCCAGCTGAGTTAACTCTTTAGCTAACTAGGTAGCAAGCCTACTCAACAAGCTGACTCAACCTGTTTGCTAACTAACAAGCTAGCTAGCTGAGTCAACCAAATGACTTAACCCATTAGTTACGTAACTAACTGCCTGACTCCTTCTGCTGACTTAACCCATTATCTCACTAGCTAGCTAGCTGTCTTAACCAGCTGACTAAATTAGTAGCTGACTTAACTAACTAACTTAGCTGGCTGACTCAACTACTTAGCTAGCTGACTTCACTTGCTGACTTAATTTGTTAGTCAACTTAGTTAACTACCTGAATTAAAGTGTTAGCTAAGTATTTAACTAGCTGAATAACTAGCTGACTTATATAATTACCTAAGTAATTAGGTAACAGACTTAAGTAGCTGACTTAAATAGTTAGCTAAATAGTGAGTTGACTTACCTAGTTGACTTAGATAGCTAGGTGGTTAGCTAGCTTACTTAACTAGCTGACAACTAGTTGGCTAATGAGATGGCTAGCTGATTTAATGAATCGGTTAACCAGTTAGCTAACTGTTTTAATTAGTTGGTAAACGAGTTAACTAGCTGGCTTAACTAGTTGGATAACGAGTTAGCTAGGTTATTTAACTTGTTGGCTGACGAGTCACCTGAATATTTAGCTGGTTTAACACGTTGGCTGTCTACCTGCCCAAATTATTACCTGTCCTAACAAGGTGGCCCACTAGTCGGCCAACTAGTTAGCTGGGTCAACGAGTAGACTGATGAGCTGGCCCACTTGTTAGCATGATTAACTAGTATGCTGGATTGTTTCCTGACCTAACTAGTCGGCTGACTATTTTTCTGACTAGTTGGCTTGCCTAACTATTCGGCCTCCTAGTTAGCAGAGCTAACTTCTCAGCT
>NW_007234945.1:0-5688 GCF_000164805.1 Carlito syrichta
GCTAGCTACCTATCTAGTCAGCTCATTTAATCGTTAACTAACTAGCTACCTAACTAGATGGCTGGCTTAAATTGTAAGTTAACCAGCTAACTACCTATCTAACAAGCGGACTTAATTAGTTAGATGCCTAGCTAGCTAGCTGATTTATCCAGCTAGCTAACTAGTTAGTTTACTCGTTATATAACGTGATAGCTAGCTGACTTAATCATCTGACTTAACTTGTTAGCTAACGAGCAAGCTAGTTACAGACTTAACCAGCTGACTTAATTCTTTAGCTAACTATCTAGTTAGCTGACTCATCAAGTTGACTTAACTCGTTAGCTAACTATCTAGCTAGCCTACTCAAGCAGCACACTCAACCCATTTGCTAACTAGCTAGCTAGCTGACAAAATCAGCTGACAACCCGTTAGTTACCTAGCTAACTACCTGACTCAATCTGCTGACTTAACCCATTAACTAACTACCTAGTTAGCTATCTTAAGCTGCTGACTAAATTAGAAAGCTGACTTAACTAGCTGACTTAGCTAGGTGACTTAACTACTTAGCTAACTGACTTAACTGACCGACTTAACTCGATAGCTAGCTGACTTAACTACCTGAATTCAATATTTAGCTAACTATTTAACTAGCTGAATATCTAGTTGATTTAATAATTAGCTATCTAGTTAGGTAGCAGACTTAAGTGGCTGACTTAAATAGTTAGCTAACTAGTGAGCTAGCTGACGTAGCTAGCTACCTTGCTAGCTAGCAGACATAGATAGCTGATTTAACTAGTTGGCTAGCGAGGTAGCTAGCTGACCTAACAAGTTGTTTAATGAGTTAGCTAACTTTTTAAACTAGTTGTCAAACGAGTTAACTTGCTGACTTAACTAGTTTGTTAACGAGTAAGCTAGGTGACAACTTGTTGGCTGATGAGTCGGCCAACCTCTTAGCTGGTTAAACATGTTGGCTGACTACTCAGCTGACTTGTTAGCTGGCTTAACAAGTCGGCCGTATAGTCAGCCGACTAGTTAGCTAGGTTAACTAGGGGACTGATGTGTTCATCCACTAGCTAGCTCACTTAACCAGTTGGCTGACTGGTTTGTTGACCTAGTCAGTCAACTAGCTGGCCAACTAGTTAGCTGGCCTAACTATACAGCCTACAACTTAGCTGAGCTAACTTGTTGGGTGAAAAGTGGGCTGACTAGTCAGCTGATAGGTTAGCTGAGTTAACTACTTGGCCATCTAGTCCACCTACCAGTTAGCTGACTTAACTAGTCAGCTGGCAAGTGAGCCGACAGATGTGCTCACTTAAGTAGTCTTATGGCGAGTGATCTGACTGGTCAGCTGATTTAACTAGTTGGCCAGCAAGTGAGCCAACTGGTCATCTGAATTAAATATTCGGCCGGCGAATGAGCTGACTGGTCTGCTGAATTTAGTCGGCTGACGAGTGAGCTGTCTGGTCAGAAGACTTACTTAGTCAGCCAGCGAGTGAGCTGTAAGGTGAGCCAACTTAACTACTAGGCCGGCAAGTGAGCTGTCATGTGAGCTGCCTTAACAGCTAAGCTGGTGAGTGAGCCTACCGGTGAGCAGATTTAACTAGATGACTGGTGAGCAAGTTGACTAGTTAGCTGCCCTATTGTCCTGCGAGCTAGCCGACAAATGAGTTGGTAGTTAATTGGTGAATGAGCTGACTAGTTGGCTGACCTGATAAAAAGCAAGCGAGCCCACTAGTTAGCTGACCGGCTAACTGAGTTTGTAGCCAACTAGTTAGCTAAGTAACTAACTGATTGCTAGCTGACTACAGCTAGCTGACTTGCTGTTGACTTTACTAGATAGCTGACTAGCAACCTAACTAGCTACCTGACTTAACTAGCTAGCTGAATAGTTAGCTGACTTGCTGCCTGACTAAACTAGCTTGCTGGCAAGCTAGCTGACATAACTAGCTGACTAGATAGTTTTCTGGCTAGCTGGCTTAACTAGCTAGTTACCTAGCTAGCAAGTGGGCTGGCCAGTTGGCTAGCCAGCCAAATGGAATAGCCAGCCGGATGTCTGGATATTTGGATCGCAAGCCAGCTTAACTAGCCAGCCACCCTGCTTGTCTGTCGGCTAGCTAGCTGGCCATATACATGACCAGCCTGCTAACCAGCCAGCATAACTTGCCAGCAACCTGGCTAACCAGCCAGCAAACCAGCTGACTTAACAAGCTGACTTAAGTAGATAGATATCTGGCTAGCCAGCTGGCTTAACTAGCCAGCCATCTAGCTTGCCAGATGACTAACCAGCTCACTTAACTCGTTGAATTTAAAAAATAGCCAGCTGATTTAATTAGCTAGCTACCTACCTAGACAGGTGGGTATCCAACTGACATAGCAGCTGACTTAACCAGTTAACCTGCTGTCCAGCCATCTGACTTAATTCACTAGCTGCCTAGCTAGCCAGATGGCAAGCCACTTGAATTAACTAGCTGACTTAACCAACTAGCAAGTTGGCTAGCCAGCTGACTCAACTAGTTGACTTAACTCATTAGTCAGCTGGCTAGCCAGTTGACTTAACTAGCTGACATCACTAGATAGCCAGGTGGCTAGCCAGCTGACTTAACTAGCTAGCTGCCTATGTATCCCACTGGCTTTCCAGCTGACTTAACTACCTAACTACCTAGCTAACCAGCTGACTAGTGAGGTAACTTAACTAGGGGACTTAACTAGATAGCCAGCTTTCTAGTCAGCAGAATTAGCTAGCTAGCTACCCAGCTAGGCAGCTGGCTAACCAGGTGACTTAACTAGCATACTTAACTGACTAGACAGCTGATTTAACTAGCTGACTTAACTAGGTAGCTACCTTGCTAGACAGTTGACTATACTAGCTGTAATAACTAGCTGTCTAGCTATCTAGCTGAATTAACTACCTGACTTAACTAGCTAGCTAGCTGACATAAATTGCTGACTTAACTAGCTATCTAGCTATCCAGCAGACTTAACAAGTTGAACTAACTAGATAGCCAGCTGTCTACCCATCTGACTTAACTAGCTTTTTAACTAGCTACCAAAATGTCTAGGCAACAGACTTAACGAGGTGACTTAATTGCCTAGATATCTGAATAGCCAGGTGACTTTACTAGTTGATTAGTGATCAAGGCAGCTGGCCAGCCAGGTGACTAAACTAGCTGACTTAACTAGTTATCCAGCTGGATAGCCAGCTGACTTAAGTAGCTCTCTACCTCTCTTGCCACCTGGATAACCAGCTGGCTTATCTAGCTGACTTAATTAGCTAGGAAGCTGGTTAGTCAACTGACTTAACTAGGTCAATACCTACCTAGCCAGCTTGCTAGCCAGCTGACTTAACTAGCTGGCCTGCTTTCTAGCCAGTTGAATTAGCTAGCTTGCTACATAGCTAATCAGTTGGCTATCCAGCTGAATTATGTAGGTGATTTATCTAGCTAGCCTGCTGTCTAGCCAGCTGACTTAATTAGCAATCTGCCTACTTAGACAACTGGCTAGTCAGTTGACTTAATTAGCTGACTTAACCAAGTTGTGAACTGACATATCTAGCTGACTTAATTAGCTAGTTTCCTAGCTTGCCAGCTGACTTAACTAGCTGAAATAACTAGCAAGTCAGCTGGCTGACCATCTGAAGTAAATAGATTTTTACCTAGCTAGTCAGCTGGCTAGAAAACTGAATTAACGTGCTGACTTAACTAGCTACACAACTAAATAGCCAGATGACTAAAGTAGCTGACTTAACTAGCTCTCCAGATATCTAGCCACCTGAATTAATTGCCTAACTACCTAGCTATCCAGGAGACTAGCCAGCTGATTCCACTAGCTGAATGTAGGATGTAGCCAGCTGACTAACCAGCAGACATAACTAGCTATCTATCTAGCTAAAAGCTGATCAGCCAGTTGACTTATCTAGCTGGCATAACTAGATAGCCTAAAGACTAGCCAACTGACTTAATTAGCTACCTACTTACATAGCCCGCTTGCTGGTCAGTTGAGTTAACTACTTAACTATCTAGCTAACCTGCTGGCCAGCGAAATGAATTAACTTGGTGACTTAACTAGCTAGCCAGCGGGCTAGCCAGATGACTTAACTATAATGCTACCCTGATAGGCAGCTGGCTAGCTAGCTGACTTAACTAAAGGACTTAACTAGCTAACCAGCTGACTTAACTAGCTGACTTAACTAGCTAGCTACCTATCTAGCCAGCTGACTTATCTAGATGACTTAACAAGCAAGCTACCTAGCTCACCAGATGGCTGACCAGCTGACTTAACTTGCTGACTTAAACAGCTAGACAGCTGGCCAGCCAGCTACTTTATAGTTGACAAGTAGTTAGCCAGGTGGATGGCCCGCTGAATTCACTAGCTGATTTTACCAGCTAGCCAGCTGTCTATCCTGTTGACTTAACTTGCTAGCTACCTAGCTAGCCAGCTGGGAAGCCAGCTGAATTAACTAAGTGACTTAACTAGCTAGCCAGTTGCCTAGCTAGCTGTCTTAACTAGCTCGCTACTTAGATAGCCAGCTGACATAACTAGTTGGCTTAACCAGCTAGCCAACTGGCTAGCCAGCTGACACAACTAGGTGACTTAACTAGTCAGCCAAATGGTTAGCCAGCTGACATAACTAGCTCTCTACCTAGCTAGCCAGCTGGCTACATGGCAGAATTAACTAGCTGAATTAAATAGCTGGCCTGCTTGATAGTCAAGCTGATTTAACTATCTTGCTATATAGCTAACCAGGTGGCTAGCCAACTGATTTAACTACTTGACTTAAGTAGCTAGCCAGCTGTATACCCAGCTCACTTAATTAGCAAGCTGCCAAGCTAGACAGCTGGATAGCCAGTTGTCTTAACTAGGTGACTTTAATAGCTAGGCAGCAGGCTAGACAGTTGACTTAACTATCTAGCTACCTTGCTAGCCAGTGTCTTGCCAGCTGACTTAACTAGGTGACTTAACTAGCTATCCAGCTGGCTAGCAGGCTGATCTAACTTCCTAGCTACCTAGCTAGCCAGCTGGATAGCCAAATGACTGAACTAGCTAGCTACCTACATAGCCCGCTGGCTTGCCAGCTGATTTACCACACTAGCTTCCGAGCTAACTAGCTGGATAGTGCGTTGACTTAACTAGGTTGCTTAACTAGCTAGCTCCCTGTTGAGACAGCTGACTCAACTATCTAGCTACCAAGATAGCCAGCTAGCTAGCAGCTGTCTTAACTCACTGAATTAATTAGCTAGCAAGCTGACTTAGCTAGCTGACTTAACCAGCTAGCTACATTGTTATCCAGCTGGCTTAACTAGCTGAAATAACTAGCTAGCCAGATGGCTAGTCACCTGACTTAGCTAGCTTTTTAACTACCTAACCAATTGGATTGCCAACTGACATAATGAGTTGACTTAACTAGCTAGCCAGCTGGTTGCTAGCTGACTTAACTAGCTGACTTAACCATCTACTCAGCTGGCTAGCCAGTTGAGTTAAATAGCTGGTTACCTACCTAGACAGATGATTAGTCAACTGACTTACCTAGCTGCCTTAAGCTAGTAAGCTGGATAGCCAGCTCACATAACTAGCTAGCTAGCTACCTACCCAGCAGGCTAGCCAGCTGAATTAACGAGGTTCATTGAACAGTTAACCTGCTGGCTAGCAAGTTGACTTATCCAGCTAGCTACCTCCGTAGCCAGCTGGCTAGACAGCTGACTAAACTAGCTG
>NW_007234946.1:0-7992 GCF_000164805.1 Carlito syrichta
AATGGAATTTAATGGAGAAGAATAGAATGGAGAAGATTGGAATGCAATGTAATGCACAGGAATGGATAATACTTGAATGGAATGGAATCAAAGGAGAAAAATGGAATGGAATTGAATGGAATGGAAGGAAGAAGAATTGAGAGGAATGGAATGGAGTGGAATGGAATGGAATGGAGAAGAATGGAGAGGAATGGAATAGAGAGGAATGGATTATAATTGAATGGAATGTAAGGGAATGGAGTGGAATGGAATGGAGAACAAAGAAATGGAATGTAATGGAAGGGAATGGAATGTAGAAGAAAGGCGAGGAATGTTATGGAGAGGAATGGAATATAATGGAATGAAATGCAATGGAATGAAAAGGAGAGGAGTGGATTGGAATGGAATGAGATGAATGGAATGGAATGGAATGGAGAGAAATGGATTGGAGTGGGATGGAGTGAAATACAATGAAGAGGAGTAGTATGGATGGAATGGAATGGAAGGGGATGGAGTGGAATTGAATGGAATAGAATGAAATGGATTGGAGAACACTGGAATGGAATGGATTGGAGAGGAATGGAATGGATTGGAGAGGAATGTAATACAATGGAATGGAAAGGAATGGAATTGAATTGCATGGAAAGAAATGGAATGGAGAGGATTTTAATTGAACTGAATGGACAGGTATGGAATTGTATGGAACAGAATGGAATGGAAAGGAGAGAAACGGAATGAAATGGTGAGGATTGAGTTGGAGACGATTGGAATGCAAGGTAATGCAGAACAAAGGACAAAAGGAATGGTACTGAATGAATAGGAATGGAATGGAACAGAATGGAATGGAGAGGAGAGGAATGGAATAGAATTGAATAGAGGAAATAGAATGGAGAGGAATGGAATCGAATCAAATAGAATGGAATGCAATGGAATGGACAGGAATGGAATGGTTGGAATGGATGAAATGGAATGGAATGGAGTGAAAGAAGTGAAATGCAATGGAATGGCAAAACTAGAAATAGAATGGAATGGAATATAATGAATGAAATGGGGAGAAATGGAATGAAATGGTGAGGAAGTAAAGGAATGGAATGGAAGGGAAGGGAATGGAATAGAATTGAATGGAATGGAGAGGAAGGAAGGAAACGGAAAGGAAAGTCGAGAAATGGAATGGATTTGAATAGGGTGGATTGGGGAAGAATGGAATGGAGTGGAATGGATGGAATGCAGTGGATTGGAATGGAATGGAGTGGCATGGAATGGATTTGAGAGGAATGGAATAAAATGGAGAGGAATAGAGTGGAATGGAGTGGTATAGAGAGGAAAGGAATGAGGTTGAATGGAATGGAAAGGAATGGAATGGAGAGGAATGGAATGGAACGCAATGGAATGGAATGAAAGGGAATGGAGAGGCATGGACTGGAATGGAATTTATTGGAATGGGCAGGAATGGAATGGTGTTGAATGAAATGGAAAGGAGTGGAATGGAATGGAGAGGGATGGAATGGAATGGAGTGAAATGGAGAGGAATGGAATGGGGTTGAAACTAATGGAATGAAATGGAAAGGAATAGAATCAAAAGGAATAAAAAGGAGTTGACTACAGTGGAATGCAGAGGAATGGAATGGAGAGAAAAGGAATGGGTTGGAATGGAATGGAGAGGAATTGAATGGAATGGAAAAAGAGAGGAACAGAATGGAGTTGAATGGATTGGAATGGAATGGAATGCAGAGGAATAGAATGGAGAGCACAAAATGGAATGAAATTGAATCGAATATAGTGAAATGGAATGGAATGGAGAGGAATGGAATGGAATGGAAAGGAATGGAATGGAACAGAATGGAATCGAAATGAATGAAATGGAGTGGAATTGAGTTGACTGGGAGAAAAGGAATGGAGAGTAAAGGAATGGATTGGAATGGAATGGAGAGGAATGGAATGGAATGGAATGGAATGGAATGGGGAGTAATGGTTTGGAGTTGAATGGAATGGAATGGAATGGATTGGAAGGGAATGCAAAGAAGAGGATTGGAATGGGGAGGAATGGAATGGAATCGAATCAAATAAAACTGAATCGATTCGGATGAAGTGAAATGGAATGGAATGGAAAGAAATGGAACGAAATGGAGAGGAATGAAATGGAGAAGTATGGAATGGTATGGAATGGAATGGAAAGGAATGGATTAATAAGGAGCAGAATGGAATGGTATGGAAGGGAATGGAATGGAATGGAGAGGAAAGGATAGATTGTAATGGACAGGAAAGGAATGGAATGATATGGAGAGGAATGGAATGGAATGGAGAGGAATGGAATGAAATGGAATGAAATCGAATCGAATCGAATGGAGAGAAATGAAATGGACTGGAGATGATTGGAATGGAATGGAATGGAGAGGATTGGAATAGAGAGGTATGGAATAGAATGAAATGGAATGGAATGAATTGGAATGAAAAGGAGAGGAATGGAATGAAATGAAGATGAATGGGATGGAATGAGGTGTAATGGAATGGAGAGGAATGGTATTGAGGAGAATGGAATGAAATAGAATGGAATGGAGTGGCTTGGAGAGGAATCGTATGGAGTTGAATGGAATGTAATGGAATGGATTGGAATGGAATGAGATGGAGTGGAATGCAAAGGAATGGAATTGAAAGGAGAGGCATAGAATGGAAAGGAATGGAGAAGAATGGAATAGAAAGGAATGAAGAAGAACGGAACAGAATCTAATGGAATGGAATGCAGTGGAATGGAGAGAAATGGAATGGAGTGGAATAGAATGGAATGGAGAGGATTGGAGTGGAATGGAATGGTATGGAATGGAATGAAATTGAATGGAATGGAGACGAACGTGATGGGATGGAATGAGGTGGAATGGAATGGAGTTGAAATGAATGGAATGGAATGGATAGGAATAGAATGGAGTGGAATGGAATGGAATGGAGTGGAATGGTATGGAGAGGAATGGAATAGAATGGAATGGAAGGGAGGGGATTTGAATGAAATGGAATGGAATGAATTGAAACGAGGAGGAATGGAATTGAATGAAATGGAACGGATAGGAAAACAATGGAATTGAATGGCATGGAAAGGAGAGGAATGGAGACGATTAGAATGCAATGGGATGGAGAGGAATTGATTACACTGAATGGAATGCAATGGAATAGAATGGAATGGAGAGGAATGGAATGGAATACAGTGGGATGGAGAGGAATTGAGGGGAATGGAATGGAGTGGACTGGATTGGAATGGAGTTGAATGGAGAGGAATGCAATAGAGTGGGATGGAATGAAATGGAGAGGAATGCAATGGAATGGAATGGAAAGGAAAGGCATGGAACGGAGAGGTATGGAATGGAATGGAATGGAAATGAATGGAATGGAATGGAGAGGAATGGAAAGGAATGGAAAGGAATCAAATTGAATCGAATTGAATGGAGTTAAATGGAATGGAATAGAGAGACTTGGAATGGAATGGAATGGAATGGAGAGGAATGGAATTGAGAGGTATGGAATGGAATGGAAGGGAAAGAAATGGAATAGAGTGGAATGCACTGAAGAGGAAAGGAATCTAGGGGAATGGAATGGAATGGAATGGAGAGGGGAGAGGATTGGAGAGGAATTGTGTGGTTTTAAATGAAATTGAATGGAATGAAGTGGAATACATTGGAGTGGAATGGAAATCAATGGAATGGAATGGAGACGAATGGAATGGAAATTAATGGAGAGGAATGGAATGGAATGGAAAGCAATGCAATTGAGAGGAATGGAATGGAGGGGAATCAAACAGAATGGAGAGGAATAGAGTGGAATGGAAAGGAATGGAAGGGAGAAGAATGGAATGGAAAGGAATGGAGAGGGATGGAAAGGAGAGAAATGGAATAAAAAGAAATGAAATGGAATGTTATAGAGAGGAATGGAAAGGAGAGGAATTGAATGGGGAGGAAAGAAATGGAGTAGAAGGTCATGGAATGGAATGGAATGGAATTAAAGGGAGAGGAAAAGCATGAAATGGAGTGGATTGGAATGGAATTGAGAGGAATGGAATGAAATAGCGTGGAATGCTGTAGAATAGAGTGGCATGGAGTGGAATGGAGAGGAAGGGAATGGAAATGAATTGAGGGAATGGAAAGAATGGAAATGCTTGGAATGGAATGGAAGAGAATGGAAAGGAATAGAGAGGAATGGAATGAGAAGGAATGGAATGGAGAGGATTGGAATGAAGATGAATGGTTGAAGAGGAATGGAAAGGAATGGAGAGGAATGGAATGGAGTGGAATAGAATGGAATGGAGTGGAATGCAGTGGAATGGAATGAAATGGAAGTGAATGGAGAGTAATTGAATGGAAAGGAATTGAGAGGAATGGAATTGATCAAATGGAATGGAATGCAGTGGAAGGAAGAGGAAAGGAAAGGAGAGGAATCGAATAGAATGGAGAGAATTGGAGTGGAATGGATGGAATAGAATGGAATTGAAGGGAGAGCAATGGAATGGAATGGAGAGGAAAGGAAAGTAGAGAAGTGGAATAGAAAGAAATGGAATGGAATGTTATAGAGAGGAACGGAAAAGAGAGTAATTGAATGGAGAGGAAAGGAATAGAGTAGACAGGAATGGAATGGAATGGAATGGAATTGAATGGAATGGAATGGAATTCAGAAGAATGGAATGAAATAGACAGAATTGGATGTAATGGAGTGGATTGGAATGGAATCACGTGAAATACAGTAGAATGAAGAGGCATAGAGTAGAATGGAGAGGAATGAAATGGAATGGAATGGAGTTGAATGGAATAGAATGGAATGGAATAGATAATAATGGAATGGAGTGTATAGGAAAGTAATGGAATGGGTTGAAGTCAAGAGAAATTGCATAGAATGAAATAGAATGGCATGGAATGAAATGGAATGAAATGGAAAGGAATGGAGAGGAATGGAACGGAATGAATGGAATGGAAAGAAAAGGAATGGAATGGCTTGGTGGAAAATAGAAAGGAATGGAAAGGAATGGAATGGAGAAGTATAGAATGGAGAAGAATGGAAAGGAATGGAGTGGAATGGAATGGAGTGGAATGGAATGGAAACGAATGGAAAGGAATGGAGAGCAAAGAAATGGAAGGGAATGGAGAGGAATGGAATGGAGGAGAGTGGTATGTATTGGAATGGAATGAAAAGGAACGGAGAGGAATGGAATGGAATGAAATGGAAAGGAATGGAGAGGAATGGAATGGAATGAATGGAATGGAAAGAAAAAGAATGGAATGGCTTGGAGGAAAATAGAAAGGAATGGAATGGAGACGTATAGAATGGAGAAGAATGGAAAGGAATGGAGTGGAATGGAATGGAGTGGAATGGAATGGAAACGAATGGAAAGGAATGGAGAGCAAAGAAATGGAAGGGAATGGAGAGGAATGTATTGAAATGGAATGAAAAGGAACGGAGAGGAATGGAATGGAATGAAATGAAAGGGATTGGAAGCCAATAGAATGGAATGCACTGGAGAGGAAAGGAAAGAAATTGAGAGGAATAGAATGGAATGGAGAGGAATGGATTTCAATGGAATGGAAAGGAATTGAATGGAGATGAATGGGATGGAACTGAATGTAGCGGAATGGAATGGAATGTAACGGATTGGAAAGGAGAGGAAAGGAATGGAATGGAGACGAATGGAAGGGAAAGGAAAGGAATGGAATGGAGAGGAATAGAATGGAATGGAATGGAATGGAGTGGAATTGAATGGAATAGATTGGAAAACAATACGATGGAATGGAATGGAATTAAATAGAGTGGAAAAGAATGAAATTGAGATATATGGAATGGAATGGAGAGGAATACAATGGAATGGAGAGAAATGTAATGGAATGGAGAGGAATGGAAATGAATGGGATGGAAAGGATTTGAATGGAGAAGAATGGAATGGAACTGAATGTAGTGGAATGGAATGGAATGGAACGTAATGGAATGGAAATGGGAGGAATGGAATGGAGAAGAATGGAAGGGAAAGCAATGGAATGGAATGGAGAGGAATGGAATGGAATGGAGAGAAATGGAATGGAGACGAATGGAGTGAAAGGGAATGGAGAGATTGGAATGCAGAAGAAAGGAATGAAGAGGAATGGAATGGAATCGAGAGAAATGGAATGGACAAAATTGGATTGGAATGGAATGGAGAGGAATGGAATCGGGCGGAATGGAATGGAATGGAGAGAAAAGGACTGGAGAGGAATGGAGGGAAATCGAATGGAGAGGATGGAATGGAGTGGAGTAGTATGGATTGGAATGGAATGGAATGGAATGGAATGGAATGGAACGGAGAGGAATGGATTGTTATGCAATGGAATGGAATGGATTGGAGGACAATGGAATGGAATGAAAATGAATGGAATGGAATGGAGAGAAATGGAATGGAATGGAGAGGAATAGAATTGAATGGAATGGAAAGGAATGGAATGGAGAGGAATGGAATGGAACTCAATGGAGAGAAATGGAATGGAATGGAATTGAAAGGAGAGGAATGAAATGGCATGGAGAGGAATGGAGTGGAATGGAGAGTAATGGAATGGAATGGAGAGGAATAGGATTGAGACGATTTGAATACAATGTAATGCACAGGAATGGAAAATACTTGATTGAAATGGAATGTAATGGAAAGGAATGGAATGGAATGAAAAGGAATGGGATGGAATGCAGAGGGAACAAGAGAAATGGAATGGGGTGGAATAGAATGGAATGGCAAAGAATGGAAAAGAGACGATTGGATTTTAATTGGAAGAAATGGAAGGGAATGAAGGGCAATGAAATGGAGTGGAATGGAATGGACAGTAATGATATGGAGAGGAATGGATTATAAGGGAATGGAATGGAATGGCGAGCAATGGAATGGTGGGGATGGAATGGATAGGAAAGGAATCGAATGGAATGGAATGCTATGCAATGAAATGTAGAGGAAAGGAAGAGAAAGGAATGGACTGGATTAAAGAGGAATGAAATGGAAATGAATGGAATGGAGCGTATTGGAGTACAATGGAACGGAATGGAATGCAGAGGAATGGTATGCAATGGTATAGAATGGATTGGAGAAGGATGGAGAGAAATGGAATGGAAAGTAATATAGAGGACTGGAAAGGAATTTAATGGAATGGAGTGGAATGGAATGGAATGGAATGGAATGGAGAGGAATGGAATGGAAGGGACAGGAATAGAATGGAATAGAATGTAGAGGAATGGAATGAAATGAAGAAAGTGAATGAAAGGGAGAGGAAATGAATGAAATGGAATGGAGAGGAATGGAATGGAATTGAAAAGAATGGAATTGAATGGAATGGAAAGGAATGGAATGGAGAGAAATGGACTGGAGAGGAATGGAGTGAAATCGAATGGAGAGGAGTGGAATGGAGTGGAGTAGTATGGATTGGTATGGAATGGAATGGAATGGATAGGAACGGAATGGAATGAATGGAGGACAATGAAATGGATTGGAGCGGAATGGGGTAGAATGGAGAGAAATGGAATGGAATGGAGAGGAATGGAATTGAATGGAATGTAATGGAGAGGAATGGAATGGAACTCAAGGGAAAGGAATGGAATGGAAGGGAACCGTCTGGAATGGAAAAGAGAGGAATGCAATGGAATGGAGAGGAATAAAGTGGAATGGAGAGTAACAGAATGGAATGGAAAAAGAGGAATGGAATGCAGACTATTGGAAAGAAACGTAATACAGAGGAATGGATAATACTTGAATGGAAAGGAATGGAATGGAATGGTAAGGAATATAAGGGATGGAAAGAAATGGAATTGAATGGAATGGAGAGGACAAGAGAGGAATGCAATGGAGTGGAATCTAATGGTTGGAGAGAAATGGAATAGAGAGGAATGGAATACAATTGAATTGAATTTAATCGAATGGAGTGAAAAAGAATGGAATGGATAGGAAAGGAATGGAATGAAAGGGAAATGAATGAATGGAATGGAATGGAATCAAATGGAGTGGAATGGAAATGAGAGGAATGGAATGGAGGG
>NW_007234947.1:0-4377 GCF_000164805.1 Carlito syrichta
ATAGAGGAACCGTGGAAAACAGATTTCTTCTGTTTTATTAGCACGAGGCCATGTTGTTTCCAGTATATGATGATTGCTATTACCCACATTCATGCCTCGAATCCCTGATTCTTCTTTAGCCATCAGCAAGATAGCCTGTAGATTATCAGTACTGAGGACACGTATAGCCAAGATTCCTTATTTTTAGCAACAGCTGTGCAGTTACCTGTATGAGTACTCCGGTTCACAGATACATGAGTCGAAAGCTTGATTCCTGTTTAGATATTAGGAAGACGCCGTATACTTTTTTGGAGATTGAGAAAACATGTTACCACATTCCTTATTCTTTCTTAGGAATAGTCAGTGCGTTTGCCTCTATATGAGGATTTCATTTCCCTAGTTTATGCTTCAAAAACCCAAATTCGTGTTTAGCCCTTAGCAAGAATCTCTGAAGTTTTACTGGGATGAAAGACACATGTAAATCAGATTCCTTTTCCTCCTTTAGCAATAGATATGGCAGTTTCCCTTTTATGAGGACTCCCATTATCCAGATTCCTACTCCCACAACCTGAATGGTGGTTATCTCTTAGCATGACGGTCTGTAGGTTTTTGGAATGGAGTCCTCGTGTAACCAAGATTCCTTATTCTTCCGTAGCAACAGGTCGTGTAGTGTTCTGTATCTGAGGACTCCATTACTGAATTTCCTGCTTCATTCTCAGCAAGACGCCAAGGTATTAACTGGTGACCTAGAATTCCAGTTGCTTTTCTATCAAGAGAAAGACTCCCATAAAGTTCTGGAGGAATTGGACCCAAGATTCCTGGTCCCTTTTCAAAAGACACACTAAAAATGTGGGGAGATAGAAGCCAGAATGCTGACTAAACCTTATCAAGAGACTGAATATTTAGGCGATTAAGAACTATAAGAACCGGATTCCCTTTCCATTCTCAGAAAATGGCCTGAATTTCCCTGTAGATATGGATTCCAAAACTCTGTGTACAAAAATGCAGATGCCCAGATGTTTCCTAGGGACGTGGAATCCAAGGGTCCTGGTTACATTTTAATAATTCCTACTAAATATTTGGCAACTGCAAAACCCTCAGCCCCTCTCCAAGTAAAGTACAAATGGAAATTTAAGGATGACCAATTTCATGTTAAGACCAAAGTTACATCCAAATACGGCAAGATGATACTTTTTTTCCGGGAAACAGACATTAATTGTCCCGAGGAACCTAATGGACTTGAACTACCAGATATCCGATTACAACTCTCAAGAGGACCAGAATGTTGCTTGAGTCCTGAAATGACTGAGTCATAATACACACAAGCCAAATATCTCTGAAACATGAGATGTACTCGAAAACTTGATTCTTATTTATACCACAGCAAAACACCTTGAGAATTTTTCGGATTGTGGACTCGTGTATCACCGATTCCATATTCTTGTTTACCGAGGGGCCATGTAATGTCCTGTATATGAGGACTCCCGTTCCCCAGAATCCTGTTTGGAAACCCTGATTCTTGTTTTGCCATTAGCAAAATGACATGTAGATATTGTGATGGAGGAACTGTGTAAAAGAGGTTTGTTAGTTCTCCTTACCTAGAGATCATGTAGATTCTGCATATGAGGACTGCTATTACCTATGATTCAGCATCTAAATCCTGATTTTTTTTAGCGCACAGCAGATGGCCTGTTGTTTTCAAGGAATGAGGACTGCAATAACTCCGATTATTTTTCTTTCTTGGCAAGGGGCCGTGTATTTTCCTGTATATTAGGACTCTCATTAGATACATCCTGCTTCGCAAATCTGATACTTTTTTAACTTTGCAAGATGCTCTGTATATTTTAGGGATTGAGGACTCATGTAACCCAGATTCCTTATTCTTTCTTAGCAAAAGGTCATGTAGTTTCCTGTAAATAAGGACTCCATTTTCCAGATTAATGCTTGAAATCACCATGATTCGTGTTTAGCCAATAGCAATATGACTTCAGCTTTTTTGGAATTGAGGATCCGAGTAACGCAGATTCCTTATTCTTACTTAGCAATAGGCAGTGAGGTTTCATTTATGTGAGGATTCCCATTACCCATATTCCTACTTCAAAAACCTGATTCGTGGTTACGTCTTAGCAAGACGGCCTGTAGTTTTTCGGATTGAGGACTCATATAAGGAAGATTCCTTATACTTCCTTAGCAATATGACGTGTAGTGTCCTGTATATGACGACCTCCATTACCCAGCATGCTGCTTCATTGTGCAGGATGCCAAGACATTTCCTGGATACCGTGAATTCCAGTTTTTTGGATATGAGAAGAAAGACGTCCATAATGTTCTTTGGGAACTGGAATCCAAGATTCCTGGTTCCCCTTCACAAGACCTCCCTAAAATGTGGAATATTCCAAACCCAAAACCCCAATTCCTACCTGCCCACCCTCAAGTATTTTCTGTACTTTGAGGTCACCTGAATCAAGGAATTTTGTACCAATATACCTTTTGATTCTGGGGAATATTATTATGGTCGTAGATGGTCCCAAGAAACTAAAGGATTTCTAGGGCCAAACCATGATTGCAACTAACAAGAGGACCAGAAAGATCCTGAGGATCTGTAATGACAGATTTAGCGTATCCACGGAGCAAGTAGCTCTGAAAAAGCAGGATCCAGAAGCCCAGATTGCTGATTAAACCTTATCAAGAAGCCCTGTAGATTCCAGAAAATGAGAACTCCTGAACCGGATTTCCTTTTAATTCTCAGTAAGAAGCCCTGATTTTACCTGAGGATTTGTATTCCAAATTCAGTATATCAAAAGTTAGATGCTCAGAAGTTTCCTAGGTTCGTGGATTCCGTGATTCCTGGTTACCATATAAAGTATGTATTAAACATTTGGAAAGTGCCAAACCCTTGTCCCTTCTCAAAATATCAAGAGACATGGAAGGGGAAAGATTACAGTGTTCACTGTAAGACCAGAGTTACATCCAAATATGGCAAGAAGATTCTTTTTGTCCTGGAATCTGGCCTTAGTTGTTCTGAGGAACCTAACGGGCTTGGAGTGCCCAGTACCATTTACAACTTTTAAGAGGACCGGAATGTTGCTGGAGTCCTGAAATGACCAAATCATAATATCCGAATGCTAAATTACTCTGATTCATTTGCGGGGCTCGAAGTTCTTTTTCTTGTTTGTCCCAGAGCAGACAAACTGGGAATTTTTGGGATTGAGGGCGCCTAAAACAACGATTCTTTATTTGTAGTTGGTTGGAGGCCATGTAGTGTCCTGTATGTGAGGACTATCTTTCCTTGATTCTCATTTCGAAACCCTGATTCTTGTTTAGCTCTTAGTAAGAAGTCATGTAGATTTTTTGATAGAGGAATCGTGGAAAACAGATTTCTTCTGTTTTATTAGCAAGAGGACTTGTAGTTTCCAGTATATGAGGATTGCTATTACCCACATTAATGCCTCGAATCCCTGATTCTTCTTTAGCCATCAGCAAGATACCCTGTAGATTTTCAGGACTGAGGGCTAGTATAACCCAGATTACTTATTTTTAGCAACAGCCGTGCAGTTACCTGTATATGAGTACTCCGGTTCACAGATACATGTTTCGATAGCTTGAATCTTGTTTAGATCTGATTAAGACACCGTCCACTTTTTTGGAGATTGAGAAAACATGTTACCTTCATTCCTTAATCTTTCTAAGTAAAAGTCCGTACATTTGCCTCTTTATGAGGATTTCATTTCCCTAGTTTATGCTTCAAAAACCCAAAATCGTGTTTAGCCCTTAGCAAGAAACCCTGAAGTATTATTGGGATGGAGGGCACGTGTAAACCAGATTCCTTATTCTCCTTTAGCAATAGACAGTGCAGTTTCCTGTATATGAAGACTCCCATTATCCAGATTCCTACTCCCAGAACCTGAATGGTGGTTTTCTCTAAGCAAGACGTTCTGTAGGTTTTTGGGATGGAGGCCTTGTGTAACAAAGATTCCTTATTCTTCTGTAGCAACAGGTCGTGTAGTGTTCTGTATATGAGGACTCCCATTACTGAAATTCCTGCTTTTATTTTCAGGAAGACGCCAAGATATTTCTTGGTGGCCTAGAATTCCAGTTGTTTGGATATCAAGAAAAAGACTCCCATACAGTTCTTGAGGAATTGTATCCCAAGATTCCTGGTCCCTTTTCAAAGACACATTAAAAATGTGGCGACATAAAAGCCCAGATGAATGATTAAACCTTATCAGGAGACTTTGTATACTTACTCGATAGAGAACTCCAAGAATCAGATTCCCTTTCCATTCTCAGCAAGATGCCTTGAATTTTCCGGTCCATGTGGATTTCATAACTCTGGGTTCAAAAATGTAGATGCCCAGATGATTCCTAGGGAAGTGGAATCCATGGATCCTGGTTATA
>NW_007234948.1:0-1198 GCF_000164805.1 Carlito syrichta
GCAATCAGGTCAGTTATACAAGCCAGCTATTTAAGTCAGGTGGTAGCCAGATTTCTAGCTATGCAGTGAGATAGTTAACTCAGTTAGCTAGCCAGCTGGCTAGCTAAATATGTCAGCTAGTTAATTCAGCTAGCTAGCTAGGTAGAGAACTAGTTATGTCAGCTGGATAGCCAGCTGGCTAGATGGCTAAGTCAGTTAGTTAAATAAGCTGGGTAGCCAGCAGGCTAGCTAGGTAGCAAGGTAGTTAAGTCAACTGGCTAGCAAGCGGGATAGCTAGTTAAGTCAGCTAGTTAATTCAATTGGTTTCCCAGATAGCTAACTAGGTAGCTAGCTAATTAAGTCAGCTGGCTAACAACTGGCTAGCTGGTAAGGACAGCTAGTTAATTCAGCTGGCCAGCCAGCTGGCTATCTAATTAATTCAGCTGACCAGTCAGCTGGATAGCTGGTTATGTCAGCTAGTTAAGTCAGTTGACCAGTCAGCTGGATAGCTGGTTATGTCAGCTAGTTAAGTCAGCTGGCCAGGAAAGTGGCTATCTAGGTAGCTAGCTAGTTAAGACAGCTAGTTAAGTCAACTGGCTACATAGGTAGCTATCTAGTTAAGTCATATAGATGAGTCAGCTGGCTAGTTATTTAAGTCAGTTAATTATGTCAGCTGGCAAGCCAGCTGCCTAGCAAGGTAGCTAGCTAATTAAGGCAGCTGCCTCAACTGCTGGCTAGCTAGTTAAGTAACTTAGTTAAGTCAGCACGCTGGCCAGCAGGTTAGCTAGGCAGGAAGGTAGTTAATTCAGCTGGCAAGCCAGCACGTTATGTAAGTAGGTAGCTAGTTAAGTCAGCTGACTAAGCCATCAGTCTATCTAGTCATGTCAGCTGGTTAAGTCAGCTAGTTATTTAGTTGCCTAGACAGGTAACTAGCTAGTTAAGTCTGCTGACTAGCCAGCTGGCGACAATGCAGCTACTAAAATCAGCTGGCTAGGCTGCTGGCTACCTAGGTAACTAGGCAATTAAGTCATTTGCCTAGCCAGCTGGCAAGCTAGATAAGTCAGTTAGTTTAGTCAGCTGGCTAACCAGCTGGCTAGATCTTTAAGTCAGCTCATTAAGTCAGTTGTCTTGTCAGCTGGCTAGCTGGTTAAAAAGCTAGTTACATCAGATGGGTAGCCAGTTGACTCAATGGTTATTTCAGCTAGTTAAGACTGCTGCT
>NW_007234949.1:0-607 GCF_000164805.1 Carlito syrichta
TAGGTAGTTAAATCAGCTGGTAAGCCAGTGGGATACATAGGTAGATATCTAGTTAAGTCAATTGGCTAGCCACATGTCTAGCTAGTGGTGTCAGCTAGTTAAGTAAGCTGGCTAGGTAGATAGCTAGCTAGATAGCTAGCTAGTTAAGTTAGCTAGATAAATCAGCTGGCTAGCTAGGTGGCTAACTCTTAAGTCAGCTACTTAAGTCAGTTTGCTAGCTAGTTAAGTCAGTGAGTTAAGTCAGCTGGATAGCCAGCTGCCTAGTTGGGTCTCTACCTAGTTAATCCAGCTGGCTATCCAGTTAGATAGCTAGCTAGCTGGTTAAGTCAGCTTGTTAATTCAAGTGACTAGCCAACTGGCTAGCAAGGTATCTTGCTAGGTAATTCAGCTGGCTAGCCAACAGGCTAGCTCTTTAATCAGCTAGAAAAGTCAGCTGGCTAGTGCCCTAGGTAGGTAGACAGCTAGCTAATTAAGTCAGCTGGCTATCTGGCCGGCTAGCTAGTAAAGTCATCAAGTTAAGTGAGTTGGCTAGCCAGTTGGCTAGCTAGGTGGCTAGCTAGTTAAGACAGCTGGCTAGCCAGATGGCTATCTAGTTAAGTCAGCTAGT
>NW_007234950.1:0-10931 GCF_000164805.1 Carlito syrichta
CCTTTCAGTTATTTTTGAATTATGAGAAAATGGGTGAACCAATAGCTAAAATGAATGAATGCAACCATTCCAAATCTGGCACGTGAATAAGCTTCCAAAGAAATTATTGTATTTAAAGGATTAAATACCAAAAGGTGCATAAATGGACTAGCTTCTTCTAAGTGCCTCGTTAGCATTAACTGAAGTTTGACTCAAGGTTAAAAGAGACATTGCCATTGCTGGTGCTAGGTGTGATTTATTTCTGAGCAAGATATTCAAGAACATATGATTCTTATGGAATGGTAGTTTGGGTTTTAAAGAAATATGGAGTCTTTGAAACATTTTGTACATCATTCAAATTTGTAGTTCAGATGATAGGCAAAATGGAAGGAAAACTCTTAAAATGGAAAGGAAAACTCTTCTTACAGCAATGCTCATTCTGATTTGTCTTCTATCTCTCCCTACACATTGAAATGGAAAGCTCTCATTTCACATAATCATTTACTTGACAGAAACAGAAATAAGCCAATCCATATTATTTTTATTCTTCCTCTTTAAGTTCGGGTGGAGCATATCTGCCCAGCATAAAGTGATATGTTAATACTTTATTTATCTTTTGCTGTCAGATTGTATTTTTCAAGAAAATAAAATTTTAAGGAAACTAAAATTTACACATTTAAGTGTTGAAAAATTTTCCTTTTGAGTGATTTTGTTAAAAAAATTTTAATGCTTCACAATTTATTCCTTATCTTCCTCAAAAAAACAAAAAAAGACATCTGATAACTATAACCTATCAAAAAATTTAAAATACTTCAAAGTCATTTATTATAATTTTTAATTAATGCAATCTACAAAAATATAGCAATGCTCTGGTATCATCTATATAATTATATACAATTCTTTTACTCTACAATGTAAAGTTGCACATTTATTGCTCTATTTTGTAACTGTTGAATAATGTTACAACTATTTATCCTTATGGCGAATGCTTTAAATGTTTGTATTGTGATTGCCTTACATTTTTGTATAATATTCTCTTGTCTCTCACTTTTAAACTGTTGTGCTTCTTGTTTCTTTAGATATGATTGTTCTAGTGGTCATTAATTTCTTCTAAAGCATCACTTCTAATTTTCCTTGAACGGGTAATATAACAACTGAATCTTAAAGAAAAATTAAGTTAAAGGAAAAATCTGATCATTCGTGTTTCTGCTAAAAACCTGAAGTGACTTCCCATTTCATGCTGTGTAGAAACCACTCCTGATGGGGACTGTCCAGGACCTCAGAACCTGCCATTTCTGCCCCTACATTCCAGACTCCTTCTTTTCTGTCCTTGTTTATCACACTCAAGTCATTGGCTAATGGACAGCACAGGAAACTCCCACACATGCCCTACTTGAGGGTTTCTGCAGAGTTGCTTCCTCTTCATGAAACACTCTTCTCTAGATATCCATTCTTTTGGCCTTTGTTCAAAATTCACCTTCTCGATGATCTTTAGCCTGCCACAGTTCTTGTTTAAAGCTGAAGCCTGTGTATGCTCCACCCTCTCAGGTCCCATTATTCTGATCCATTTTGTCTAAGTTATTGATCACCTTAGACTTTACAATATATTTGGCCTATTATAATGTTTTCTTCTTCCCCTTGCTAGGAGTTAAGTTCCAAAAGGCAAATATAGATCTACTTTACACAATAAAGGAAAAAAATAGTAGAACAGTATGTAGCACACATTAGATATCATCAATAATTTTAAGTACAATAAATACATTTTAAAATCAAGTTTGTGTTTTTCTTCTTTTTTTGTTATAAATATGTGGGGTACAATTCAGGGATAGTTATACAAACATTGATTATGTTGATGAGGTGTGCACCTAGCTCCCCAAGCAGTTTCCCTCTACTGCCACATCTACTCTCCCTCCTCTGACAGATTCCCACTACTGTCAATCCTTTTCTTAGAGTATTATGATAATTGTTCAAGATAATTGAGAACATATGCTACTCTATTTTTTGTTCTGTGGTAGGTCACTGAGTATGATCAGCTCTAAATCCATCCAAGTTGCTGCAAAGTCCATATGTTTGTCCTTCTTTGTGGCTGCATAATATTCAATTGTGCATATGTACCACATTTTTTTCATCCAGTCAAGCTTCCATGGGCAATATGGTTGGTTCCATGTTTTTGCTATTGTGAATAGAGCTGCAACAAAATTACATGTGCAGGTATCTTTTTTGTAGAATGATTTGAGTTCCTCCAGGTATATTACCAATAGGGGAATTGCTGGATCATATGGAAGGTCAATTTCCAGTTCTTTCAGAAATTGCCACACTGTCTCCAAAGAGATTTTACTAGTTTGCTTTCCCCCAGCAGTGTAGAAGCATTCCTTTTGCTCTGCATCCTCGCCAGCATCTGTTGTTTTTTTCATTAATAGTGACCATTCTTACTGGGGTTTGGTGATATCTTAATGTGGTTTTGATTTGCATTTCTCTGAGGATTAGTGAGGATGAGCACTTTATCATGTGTCTGTTGGCTGCCCGGATATCTTCTTTTGAGAGTGTCTATTCATGTCTTTTGCTCATTTTTGAATGGGGTTGATTGTTTTTTTCCTTTCGGTGTGTTTGAGTTACTTGTAGATTCTAGATATTAGGCCTTTGTTAGATATATAGTTGACAAATAATTTTTCCCTTTCTGTGGGCTGTCTCCCTGCTCTCTTGATGGTTTATTTTGCTTTGCAAAAGCTCATGAGTTTGATGAGGTCTCACGTGTTTATCTTATTTCTTATGGTATGGGTACTTGGGGATCTGATCAAGAATTGGTTGTCAATTCCAATTTCCATAAGGATACCCCCTATGTTTTCCAAGATTCTTATAATTTGAGCTTTTGTGTTCAGATCTTTGGTCCATTTAGAGTTAATTCTTGTGTATGGTGATAGGTAGGGGTCCTGTTTCAATCTTCTACATGTGATTGGCCACTTTCCCCAGCACCATATACTGAATACGTTCTTCTCTCCACAGTGGTTGTTGTTAGTGGCTTTGTCAAAGATGAGTTGGTTGAGAAATTGAAACTTTGTTTCTGGAATCTCTATCCTATTCTCTTTGTCTATATGCCTGTTCTTGTACAATATGGTTGTTTTGATTAATGAAGACTTATAGTAAAATTTGAGATCTGGAAGGGTGATACCTCCTGCTTAGTTTCTTTCACTAAGGATTGTCGTGGTTATTTGTGATCATTTATGTTTCCATATGAATTTCTGTGGTGTCATTCCCAGGCCTGAAAAAAAATGATGTTGATAACTTAAAAGGTATTGCACTGCATCTGTAGATAACCTTTGATTTTAACAATGTTGATTCTGCCTAACCATGAGCATGGAAAATTTTTCCAATTGTTTATGTCTTCTTGGATTTATTTGAGTAGTGTTTTGTGTTGGGAGCTGGCCACGGAGGCCCACTGAGCATTAGGGATCAGAAAGGGCCGTTGACCCCAAGACCACTAGGATGCATTTGGGAGCTATTGACCCCATTTCCTCCCCCTTTCTACTCAGCACTAACCAGATTAAGCTCCTGTGAGCTCAAAACATAAAATCTCTGAGACTGGGATGAACACAAGCTAACTTTAGAAGCTCATGCTCCCATTCTTCCACAAACTGCAGTTTTGGCTTTCTCACAGCTTATAATTCAAACTTGGGTCACATCTAAGAGCCTTAGTATTGGTCACAGGCTTCTGGGTCATGATTTTAGGATTTATTGAAGTTGAATAAATGGATTAAGATTTCATCGATTAGGTTATGGGATTATACCTGAAAGAACATCTAGTGGGTGGGGAACGCCCCTCACACACCCGACTGTGTATAAAAGACCAGTTGTAATCCCCATTAAATGGCTTCTGCACTAGACTGGAGTCCAGTCTCTTTCTTTCTCTCTCTCTCTCTCTTTCTCTCTTTCTTCTTCCCCCCAATAATTGATGCTGTCTCCACCTTTGGGGTACCCTGAACCCGGCTGGAGCTGGTCTCCGGCAAGTGGGGCCTGAACATGGGACCTCAAGGTAAGCTTTCTTTTCCTTTTTGGGGATAGATAGGACCTAACCCAGGGTGCCACAGACCCCTCTGTAAAGATAGGCAGAGCAAGGAAGGGTGAGCAGTTTAAGAGCCATGACAGAATCATGAGCCAGAGTGAGTTTGTTCATAAGTATTCTGATGTCTATTAGTATTTTGCACATATTGTCCAATAGAGAAACCGATTGGCTTTCCTCTTGCATTTTGTACACCTTAGCTTTATGAAATATTATCCAGGATGTTTTAAATACACAGTACAATTCCTCCAAAATTCCAGCCAAAAATAAAGGCACTCCTCTGCTGTTCGTAGCCTCACACCTCCTTTAGATGATGAATTTTTCACTGAGGAGGAAATGGAGTTGGAGGAGGAAGTGATTGGGTATCATAAGCGAAAAAATTCTGGTAATGTTGCCAAGGTACCTCCTCCCATACCCTTTACTAGAAATAAGGTGAAAACACTGAAATTCACACCTGAGTATGTGTCTCTGGCTAATGTACGTATGCAAGGTGCCAGAAAAAAGGCAGAAGAAGAGGGAGATTTTACCTTGTCTTCTTGCTTTCCAGTAATTTATATGGAAGAAGGCACAGTAAACGAAGCACTTCATTGGGAGGCGCTACCATATAAATTGCTTAAGGAACTTAAAGAGGCTTGTACTCAGTATGGTCCTATGGCTCCTTATACTATTACTATTATCGAACAATTTGCAACTGGGTGGATGACACCACAAGATTGGCGACAACTTGCTAAAAGCTGCTTGTCAGGAGGAGCCTATTTACTATGGACAACTGAATTTGAAGATCAGGTAAGGATCCAGAAGGCTGCTAACCAGCAGAGGGATCCAAATCAGTTTCATATTTCTAGCAATATGCTGTTAGGAAGAGGATTATATGAGTCAGTTGACAGTCAACTAATCTCACCCAAGGAAGTTTTACTCCAGGTAAATTCTTGTGCAAGTGAGGCTTAGAAGAAGTTACCTATTCATTCTACTCAGACTACCTCACTATCTGATCTTAAGCAGAAAACAGATGAAACTTACGACGAGTTTCTGTCTATACTTGCAACAGCAATAAATAGAGTAATCTCTAATGCAGAAGCAGCAAATATCCTTATTAAACAGTTGGCTTTTGAGAATGCTAACAGTACTTGCCAAGCTTTGATTAGACCTATTCGAAGAACTGGGCAATTTACTGATTATATCAAACAGTGTGTTGATATTAACCTGCTGTTATGCAGGGTATGGCAATAGCCACCGCCTTGAAGGGAGAAACTTATGCACAATTTGTGCAGGGAATGCAAAATGGCAACAATAAATCAAAAAACAGCTCGGGTTTAACTTGTTATAACTGTGGGCAGCCTGGCCATATTAGTAGGGACTGCCCAGCTAAACAAGGGTTGCAGGAAGCCCTGATGCAACAGCGTAATGAGAGCTCTCAACCAAAGTCTCTGTGTCCTAGGTGTCAGAAGGGATTTCATTGGGTTAGGGATTGCAAATTCAAATTTCATAAAAATGGCGCTCTGTTAACTGGACAATGATCTATGGTACAGATTCTGGGAAACGGGCAGAGGGGCCGGCCCCAGCCCCAAATAACAATAGGGGCAGCTTCCAGCATGAACCCGTTTGTTCCCTTTGTCCCATCTCAGAACTCATCAGAGCCACCCCAGGGAGCACAGGACAGGACCTCCATTCCTCCACCACAACCATATTAACTCCAGATGTTCCAGTTACCCCAATTGCAATGGGAGTGAAGGGCCCTCTCCCGGATGGAATAGTGGGTATAATTTTAGGAAGAAGTGCCTTGTCTCTACAAGGAGTTTCTGTGATTCCTGGAGTGGTGGACTCTGACTACACAGGGGAAATCCAGGTACTTGTTGCTCCCCCTAGCAAAACTGTACAATTTTATGAAGGTCAAAGAATAGCTCAGTTACTACTCTTACCCGATCATAAAATGGGCAAGTCTCTAACCAATAAGCCCATTGGGTGGGTGACTCTGGATTTGGCTCAAGCAATTTCGCTTTCTGCGTTCAGGAAATTACTAACTCCAGACCTCTAAAAGATTTATATATTCAGGGAATTAAAATTAAAGGTCTGCTAGATACAGGGGATGATGTTTCTTGTATTGCTGGGAAAGACTGACCGTATTCCTGGCCAACACAAGCAGCCTCATCAGGACTCATTGGTATTGGTCGAGTGCCCTCTGTAGCCAAAAGTTCTCAAATCTTAAATTGGACAGATAATGAAAGTTCAGGAACCTTTTGTCCCTACATCATTCCTTCCATCCCCATTACACTTAGGGGACGTGATATTCTTGCTCAAATCGGCATGCTTCTGTATAGTCCAGATGACAAGGTGTCATCGCAAATGCTACAAATAGTATACAATCCCTTAAAGGGGCTTGGAAGGAACAGACAGGGCATAAAAAGACCTGTTCAGGTTGTAGAGAGGAAAGACTGGTTTGATATTAGTTTTTCAAATTTGTCCTAGGGGCCATTGTTCCTGAGGCTGATCCCATTACCTGGAAAGATGACAAACCAGTTTGGGTGGAACAATGGCCCATGCCCTCAGAGAAACTTAAGGCAGCAAGAGAATTAGTTCAACAGCAGTTGGAAGCTGACCATATAGAGCCTTCTACCAGTCCTTGGAATACTCCTATATTTGTTATAAAAAAGAAAAGAAATCTGGAAAATGGAGACTTTTACAGGATCTAAGAGATATTAATGCCACCATGGAGGCAATGGGTGCATTGCAGCCCGGGCTGCCATCTCCAGTTGCTCACAGGATGCGTCAACTCCTGTTTGGATTCTTGATTGATTTATTCAAAATGTCCCTGCTAACCTGAAGACTGAGATAGGTGGCATGGACCCTGTAGACTCAAAAGAATAAACGTAGAGCAATACCTACTAGCCATTACATGCTGAACAGGATTTGCAACACTCGGCTAAACAAGAATTGCACCATCCACCCTGCCAGCCAGAGGAAGGAGGAACACTGACACACTAGATGAGAGAACTTTCATTGCAGAACAAAAACTTCCCTCTCAGATTATCCCAAAATCAAGACAACACACTATCAGATGCTGTCTAAAAACTATAACAACATTTTCAGTGTCCATCATTCCCAATTACCAGCATGGGAGCAAATAGAATTTCTGGCAGAAGAAGCAGGAGATATGGTAACTTCACAACATGCTAAAAACGTAAACAAAATAAGGGTTTTCACTTCCTTTGTCCTCTCCTATTCCTTCTACAACTCTAATTCCTGCTTTCCCTACTACTCTTGTTTCTTGTAATCTGTTCTGTGAGTCCCTTCACCTTTATCTGGGAAGGAAGTGCAGGTGTCTACTGCCGTGGTGCCTAGCTCTGACTTTCAGTCTTTCTCTTTAACCTTCAGAGAAGGGGCAGGTGCCAAAGGCCACGGCACCTATCCCCAGCCCCCGGTCTTTCTCTTTTACCTTCGGAGAAGGGGCAGGTGCCAAAGGCCACAGCACCTAACCCCAGCCTCCAGACTTCTCACCCCCCTTTTTTCCACCCACATGTCTCTTCTCAAGTGGGTGGCTCAGACAAAGGACTTATGAAGGAAGCTCTTGTTCACCTCCCATTTGTTTCTAACAACACTGAGAAGGACTGGTTAATCATTTCACGAGATTCTGGATATCCAATATGGAGAGACTGTGTTTATGACTCTAAAGTGGACTATTTTTTACCCTGTGTAAAACTTGACCTTATACTTCAAGGTTAGATGGGGAAAATCCCATCTCTGCTAGATGGCATATTAATGAATGGGTATCTCCAGTGTTAACATTGACCATAAAACGTCAAAATGATGTTAATAATTTGTCTTGTAAACAAGTGTAATAACTATTTGTTTAACTGATGTTTCTTATAAGGGATTTGTTGTTCTCAGACAGCCTCTTGTGAATATGGTTTAAAAACACTGTCGGAAAAGATTTTTGGAGTTACAGCCTTAATAGCTACTTTTCAGCTGTAGCATTACCTAAGGAAGTTCATACAGCTACATGTGCTGATCGGTTATCTAAAAACATTTCTATTGCCGTAGCTATTCAGGAAATCATAGACCAGAAGTTAGAAAGTAAGGTTAATGTTTTAGCAGTAGGGCAAGAACTTGTGACCTTAAAAATAAAATTGGCTCTCCAATGTCACTGAGTTTAAATCTGTCCATACTTGGGACAAAGTAACTTGGAATTTGGAACCATTCAGATATGAGTATAGACCTTACTAAATTACATCAAGAAATTCAGGCATCATTTGCTAATCAAAAATCATTAATGTCTATACTCATCAATGTGGCCATTTGCAGAGCAGTGATTCTTTTGTTACTGTGTTTACTCCCAATCATCTTCAGAGTGCTGAAGAAAGCAGTACGAAATTTCATGGTTTTGTGCTAAAAAATAAAAAAGGGGGAGATGTTGGGAGCCGGCCACGGAGGCCCACTGAGCGTTAGGGATCAGGAAGGGCTATTGACCCCAAGACCACTAGGATGCGTTCGGGAGCTATTGATGCCATTTCCTCCCCCTTTCTATTCAGCACTAACCAGAGTAAGCTCCTGTGAGCTCAAAACATAAAAACTCTGAGACTGGGATGAACACAAGCTAACTTTAGAAGCTCATTGCTCCCATTCTTCCACAAACTGCAGTTTTGGCTTTCTCACAACTTATAATTCAAACTCGGGTCACATCTAAGAGCCTTAGTATTGGTCACAGGCTTCTGGATCATGGTCTTAGGATTTATTGAAATTGAATAAATGGAATAAGGTTTCATTGATTAGGTTATGGGATTATACCTGAAAGAACATCTGGTGGGTGGGGAACACCTCTCACACCCCTGACTGTGTATAAAAGACCAGTTGTAATCCCCATTAAATGGCTTCTGCACTAGACTGGAGTCCAGTCTCTTTCTTTTTTCCTCTCTCTCTCTCTTTCTCTCTTCTTCCCCCCAATAGCTGATGCTGTCTCCACCTTTGGGGTACCCTGAACCTGACTGGAGCTGGTCTCTGGCAGTTTTGTATTTCTCATTGTAAAGGTCTTTCACTTTTCTGGTTAGGAAGATGCCAAAGTATTTCATTTTATTTGTGGCTATTGTGAATGGAATTGAGCTTTTTGGGGTCTCTGCCTGCTTGTTGTTGGTGTATAGGAATGAAATTGTCTTTTGCACATTTATTTTGTGCCCAAAGACTTTGCCAAAGTTCTTTATCGGTGCAAGCAGGTTTTTGACAGATTTTCTTGGATTTTTAAGGTATAGGATCATATCATAAGCAAAGAGGGATTACTTGACTTTCTCTTTTCTTTTTTGAATAACCCTGATTTCCTTCTTTTGTCTAATTGCCCTAGTTAGGACTTCCAACAAATGGTGGAACAGAAGGGATGAGAGTGAGGAGCCTTGTCTTGCTCTAGTTTTCAGGGGAAATGGTTCCATGTTGGGAGCCAGTCGTGGAGGCCTGCCTGAGCATTAGGGATCCAGGCAGGCTGCGAACCCTGAGACCACCAGGCTGGTTCAGGAGCTGAAGGCCCATTCCCTCCTTCTTTCCTTGTTGTTTAGCATTACCCATTGGTAGGGATTTTGACGATCTAAGCATGAAGTTCTGAGAATATGACAGGCATGGCTGACTCTAGGGATCCAATGTTCCCGTTTCTCACAGACTGTGGTTTCGGCTTTGAACTTAACACAGTTCAAACTGAGATCACATTTGTGAGCCTTATACATGATACAAGCTTCTTTATAAGATTTAAAAATATATTTGTAGAATTAGTATATACATTTACAGAGCTGTTTCCAGCTTTAGATGGTTATCTAGGGTTACCAGAAATGGCCCAGCACAAAATTTGGGCTGGGCCACATTCCTAAGGGTCCAGCATCCATTTTGGACTGGGCCACATTCTTTAGGAACTGGTCTGACCTATAATTAAGAGTTTTTATAGTACAGGTAAAGTTAGCACAGAATAGAAAGATATTAGGATTTGTCAGTCATTAGGTGTTGGGATTGCATAAGTTTTAGAAGTTATTGATTATTAGGATTTTATGATATTAAAACTGTTGTATTGATTTTGAGGAACGTAGACCAAGCATAAGGAACAGTGAGATAATTTTGGGATTGTCCTTCCTCATGCTTGGGGGAAAACGCCTGGTGGGCGGGGATGCCCTCGACCCACCTGGCTTTGTGTTCATGTAAAACTCTTGTGATTTGATTAAGATTGTCCTTTCTCATGCTAAGGAAAACGCCTGGTGGGTGAGGACACCCTCCACCCATCTGGCTTTGTGTTCATGTAAAACTCTTGTGATTTGATTGGGGTCATCCTTCCTCATTCCTAATGAAATGCCTGGTGAGTGGGGGATGCCCCTCATGTACCTGGCTTTGTGCCCACGTGAAAGTCTCGTGATTTAACATGTGAAAGTTTGGGATAAAAGACTCACAGCTGGTCCCAATAAATGGCTTCTGCTCATTTCACTGAAAAGTTGTCCACTTTCTTTCTTTCTCTTTCTTCGTCTTTATATCTATGTCTCCATCTTGCTTTCTTTTAATATCTATCCCTACTACAGAATCGGCTTCTGCTCATTTCACTGAACAGTTGTCCACTTTCTTTCTTTCTCTTTCTTCTTCTTTATATCTATGCCTCCATCTTGCTTTCTTTTAATATCTATCCCTACTACAGAATCGGCTTCTGCACTAGACAGAGTCCAGTCTCTTTCTTTCTCCTTATTTCTCCAGAATATGCACCATCACTGCCCCACCTTACAGGGACCCTCTAAATCTCTTTTGGGGGCTATCCCCCCATAGTTCCAGTTTCTCTCCATTTAGCAATATGTTAGCCGTGGGTTTATTGTAAATGGCACTTACTATTTTGAGGTTTGGTCCTTCTATACCTAGGTGTTTGAGAGTCTTTATCAAGAAGGGATGG
>NW_007234950.1:10951-12652 GCF_000164805.1 Carlito syrichta
TTTGATGATCTAAGCATGAAGTTCTGAGAATATGACAGGCATGGCTGACTCTAGGGATCCAATGTTCCCGTTTCTCACAGACTGCGGTTCCGGCTTTGAACTTAACACAGTTCAAACTGAGATCACATTTGTGAGCCTTATACATGATACAAGCTTCTTTATAAGATTTAAAAATATATTTGTAGAATTAGTATATACATTTACAGAGCTGTTTCCAGCTTTAGATGGTTATCTAGGGTTACCAGAAATGGCCCAGCACAAAATTTGGGCTGGGCCACATTCCTAAGGGTCCAGCATCCATTTTGGACTGGGCCACATTCTTTAGGAACTGGTCTGACCTATAATTAAGAGTTTTTATAGTACAGGTAAAGTTAGCACAGAATAGAAAGGTATTAGGATTTGTCAGTCATTAGGTGTTGGGATTGCATAAGTTTTAGAAGTTATTGATTATTAGGATTTTATGATATTAAAACTGTTGTATTGATTTTGAGGAACGTAAACCAAGCATAAGGAACAGTGAGATAATTTTGGGATTGTCCTTCCTCATGCTTGGGGAAAACGCCTGGTGGGCGGGGATGCCCTCTGACCCACCTGGTTTGTGTTCATGTAAAACTCTTGTGATTTGATTAAGATTGTCCTTTCTCATGCTAAGGAAAACGCCTGGTGGGTGAGGACGCCCTCCACTCCCTGGCTTTGTGTTCATGTAAAACTCTTATGATTTGATTGGGGTCATCCTTCCTCATTCCTAAGGAAATGCCTGGTGAGTGGGGGATGCCCCTCATGTACCTGGCTTTGTGCCCACGTGAAAGTCTTGTGATTTAACATGTGAAAGTTTGGGATAAAAGACTCATGGCTGGTCCCAATAAATGGCTTCTGCTCATTTCACTGAACAGTTGTCCACTTTCTTTCTTTCTCTTTCTTCCTCTTTATATCTATGCCTCCATCTTGCTTTCTTTTAATATCTATCTCTACTACAGAATCGGCTTCTGCACTAGACAGAGTCCAGTCTCTTTCTTTCTCCTTATTTCTCCAGAATATGCACCATCGCTGCCCCACCTTACAGGGACCCTCTAAATCTCTTTTGGGGGCTGTCCCCCCATAGTTCCAGTTTCTCTCCATTTAGCAATATGTTAGCCGTGGGTTTATTGTAAATGGCACTTACTATTTTGAGGTTTGGTCCTTCTATACCTAGGTGTTTGAGAGTCTTTATCAAGAAGGGATGCTGGATTTTATCAAAAGCTTTCTCAGCATCAATCATGTGGTTCTTGTTTTTACATCTGTTGATGTATTTAATGAGATTTATGATCTTGTGAATGTTGAACCAGCCCTGCATTCTGGTGATGAAGCCTACTTGGTCAATGATGGAAATTTTTGAGAAGTGTGTTTGGATCCAATTTGCTAGAATCTTGTTGATGATTTTTGCATCTTTGTTCATAAGGGATATTGGCTTACATTGCTCTTTTTCTGTTGTATCTTTACCTGGTTTGAGTATCAGTGTGATGTGTCATAAAATGATTTGGAGAGAATTCCATCTTTCTCAATTGCCTGGAATACTTTCAATAGGATTGGTATCAGTTCCTCCTTGTACATTTTGGGGAATTCTGCTGAAAGCCATTGGTCCAGGGCTTTTCTTGTAGGTAGTTTTTGTATGATAGAGTCAATTTACTGGGTGGTTTTTGGTTTATTTAGTGTGTCGATGTC
>NW_007234950.1:12672-16248 GCF_000164805.1 Carlito syrichta
AATATATATTCTGTTATTTTTGCATTAAAAAATCTGTAGATATCTACTAAATCATTTGGTCAGGTGTCAAGTTTTGACTCTGTTGATTTTTTTTTGCCTCAATGATCTATCTAGGGCTGTTAGTAGGGTATTCATATCTCTTGCTTTAATAGTGTTAGAGTCAAAATCTTCTTTTAGTTTGTTTAGTAGTAGCTTTATAAATGCTGGTGCTCATGTGTTGGGTCCTTATATGTTTAGGATGACCATTTCTTGTTGATGGAGTGAAACTTTTATCATTATGCAGTGTCCTTTTGCATCTTTTTAAATTTTTGATAGCTTAAATGTTATTTTGTCTGAGATTAAAACAAAATAAGGCAACTCCTGCCTTCTTTTGTGATCCATTTGCCTGGAAACTCATTTTTCATCCCTTAACTTGAGTCGGTGTGCATTCCTTGTGTTGAAATGAGTTTCCTGGATGCTGCAAATAATTGGATCATGGTTTCTTATCCAGTTTACCATTCTATGTCTTTCACCTTCTAGCAGTTTATTCAAATGTGATTGTTTTTGTTGTTGTTGTTTTGTGTTTTTTTTTTTAATTTGGAGTCTCACTCTGTCACCCAGACTGGAGTGCGGTGGCCACTCCCGGCCACTGCAGCCTCGACCTGCTGGGCTCCGGTGATCCTTCCACCTCGCCTTCTGAGTAGCCAGAATTACAGGCATGAGCTACCCCGCCTGGCTAATTTTTGATTTTATTGTAGAGATGAGGTCTCGCCTGCCCAGGCAGGTCTTGAACCCACGGGCTCAGGCAATCCACTCACCTCAGCCTCCCAAAGGCACGGGATTACAGGCTGAGCCATCGAGCCTGGCAGAAGTGTGATTGTTTATCCCTGTCATGAAGTTCTTATAAAGTTTTTTCTTTGTTTGCTTATTTTCTTTTGACTTTGGTGTTGAAGTATGTGTGTATTTCAAGTTTGTTGCACTGTATTCTCTGTTGATTCTGTGCTCTGCTGTCTCTTGGGAAGTGTGTAGTCATTCTTTTTTTTCTGTCTTTGGTGCTTAATACACTTTTAAATGTCTCCTGTAGAGCTGGCCTGGAAGCTCCCTAATCTATAGGGATTGGATTTCTGGGAAGAATTTTAATTCTCCATCACTGATGAAGCTGATCTTGACTGGGTAGGAAATTCTTGGTTGAAGTGTTTATCTTTGAGGACTTTGAATATTGGACTTCAGTCCCTTCTTGCTTGTAGTGTTTCTGCTGATAGGCCTGCTGCTATTCTGATTGGTTTTCATTGGTAGGTAGTCTGACCTTTCTCTCTTGCTGACTTTAGGATTTTGTCCATTATGCCTACTTTGTGTAAGTCAATTACTATGTGTCAAGGGGTTGGTCTTCTTATTTGATTCCTTGTAGGGTTTTCTGTATCTCTTGTGCCTGACTGGTCACATCGCTAGTGAGATGGGGAAAGTTTTCTTGGATTACTTCCTGGAATACTTGCTCCAAGTTGTTCTCCATTTCTCTGTCTTCTTCTGGAATACCAATCAGGTGTAGGTTTGGTCTTTTGATATAATCACACATCTCTTGTAGGCTTTGTTCTTTCTTTCTGAGTCTTCTTTCTATGTTTTTTACAGATTGTGTTAATTCCATGTTCTGGTCTTCATGTTCTGAGATTCTTTCTTCAGCTAGATTAATTCTGCTTTCCATGTTTATCATCTTTTACTTATTTCCTATATGAAATTTTTATTGTCAAAATCTCTGTTACAAGTTCTTTCAGTGTTACATCTGTCTTTCTTGAGTCGTATTCACTCTTTCCATCCATTCCCTAATTCCTGTCATATTCAGGGGTCAGTCATTGGTGACTTCCATCGTTTGGGCATCAAGGTCTGAGTTTTCAGGCATTTTCTCTTTGTTACACTTGAAATTACCTGTTGTCTTCCTTTGGTTTTTCTTCATTTCTGACAGATCTCTTCTTTTTCTCTTTAGTTCTTTTATTGAGTGTCAGTGGGAAAGGCTTTCTCATCTGATGCTTGCTCAGACCTCTATTCTTCCCTGAACCATGCTCTAGGTTTGTTCTATCTTGAAATAAGATGGTGGGTGGGAAGCTTTGCTGTCTCTTGCTATGTTTGAAAGTTGCATAAAGTAGGGATGGGGTGCTAGAATTCAGAACCTACTTGCAAATTATAAAGTTCACTGATAGTTGTATGTGTTCCTGAGACCCACTTCCCACCACCACTCTATATGATCATGCAAAGCAGAAACCAATGTAAAAGACAACCGAACATACACACACAAAGACATTCATACACTCCCTAAAACAAACTGGAATAACAACAAAATGAAACAAAACAAATAACAACAAAAGAAAACCAAGAAAATTGAACACACACACACATACCTAGCACAAAGTGAATGGAGAAGACAAACAGAAAGACTGAAGGAAAAAAAGGAATTCAGATTGAACCCTCACACATATATTAACACACACCTTAAGCTATAAAAAAAGAACAAAAATGAACCAACAACAAAAATGAAAGATGAACACTCAATCATACACATACACACATAAATAGAAAACAGCAAATAAAAGAAGAAAGAGGAAAATAAAAGAAATAAAGAAAAAAAGGGGGGAGGCAGATCAAACCCTCACATACACATCATGCACAAAAGAAAATTATTTTTAAAATGGACGACCTAACAAACAAACAGGCAAACAATCTTTAAAAATTAAAAAAATTAAATAAAAATTAAACTAAATATAAAATGTGCCCTCTTGTGGCAGAATATGTAATTGTTCCTCTAAGCTGGTCTTTCCTGCAGAACTTTCCTCTCTTTCAATCTTTCCCCAGTGTCTGGAGCTGGGATGAAGAAGGGGCAGCGGAGGTGGGTGGGCTGCAGTCCTATCCCCTCACTCTTGTATGGTCTGGAAGATCTCCTCCAGTGGGAAGTTGTGGGATTGTCTCTTTCCCAGGTGTATACTCATGGGGAAAACTTATCCTGAAATGGAGTTCTCCTATTTTGACTCACATCCAGGCTCTTCATGGGTTTGTCCCTCTCAGTCGTGGCCCAGCAATGTGGGTCTGACATTCAGAGGATTGCTGGGGAGGAGTGGGTTTGAGTCTGCCCTGGACTCACCACTGATCTCTCTGGAGTCCTTACTCATCCTTTTCTGGCCACACACTTTTCCTGTGGCTGGATCTGGGCAGGGGGTGGACCCCTGGGACTCAGGACCCATCACCTTCCTCCAAAGTTTGTGCTTTCAGAATATTCCCTCTGGGTGATGACAAATCCCTGAGTAGTTAATCCATCAGTCACAGAGATCGAGTGCATTGTTCTGTCATGAGCAAGTCAGATCAATTTCTTGCCCCACCTTCAAGACGGTGGTGAGGTGCCTCTCTTGTCCTCTTCCATGGGACTCTGCCCTCTGAACTCTCTCCACAGTCCCTGCTAACAGTGCCTGGCCAGTTGCTAAAGTAGTGAGGAAAAGCCTGGAGCTGGCAGTCTCTCCTGCTGTAGTGGTGAGGCAGAGCCTGGGGCAATAGTCTCTCCCTGCCACTTCTTCACAGGAAAATTTTTGTCCATTTAAAAAAATGGTGTTTGTTTTC
>NW_007234951.1:0-10573 GCF_000164805.1 Carlito syrichta
CTTGCCAGAGCCTGGCAGACTGAGGCTGTAGTGGCCAAGAGCAAGCCACTGCCATAAAACCTTGGTGAAGGAGTGAGACTCCAACTGAAAGAAAAAAAGGAAAAAAAGGAAAGAAAAGAAGAGCATCCATTTGTGTATGGAGTTGGGATCATCGTGAACAGACAGAGATCATTTGGAAAGGAGGCCCCAGCCTTGGGCCTACAGTTCCCAAAAGACAGTGGATCAATAGACAATCAGGCTGTGGCTTTGGGAGGCTGAGGCAGGGGACTGCTGCAACCCTGGAGTTCGAGATCAGCCTGGGCCAAGTAGTGAAACCTCGTCGTTCCCTGGAATGCAAGCACTGGAATGGCACATGGTGACCCACTAGGTCTCAGCTACACAGGGTGTGGTGGCCTCCGTCCCGGGGTGTGTTTTTGCTTTGACCTGCTGACAGCGTGTGCGATTACAGGCTGGGTACCATGGTTCATGGCCGTCAGCCTCGTGCCCTGGGAAGCTGAGGCGGGAGGCTGCCTGAGTCCCTGGGGTCAGAGACCAGCCCAGGCGATGTGACCACACCTCATCTCAGCAAAACTGCCCCCAAATTGAGTCAGGCATGGTGGTCCCCAGAGTCCAGGTTGCTCAGGGGCTGAGGTGGGAGGACCACCTCAGCCCCGTAGGTCAAGGCTCCGGAAGGCACATTCATGCCACCGTGCACTAGCCTGGCCTATAGAGACTCCAGCAATAAAAAAGATTCCTCCAATGTGTGTCATGACAGGCCTCCACGGCTCCCCAGGGAAAGTTCCACATGGCCATGTGATGATGGATTGATCGGGAAAGGAAGTGGCGTTCCCCATGCCTGCACGAGGCACACAGGGCAACCGGAAACTGGAATGGCCGCAGCATTGCCGAACCTCCTTGATTGTTCTATGCCCGATGGCCACCCTAACTCAGGGCAGTCTGTTCCATGAGCTCACACATGTCTTTGCTGTGGGGCACGAGTGTGGAGTGTGGAGGCAGGACTTCTGGGATGTGTGGCTGAAGGCACGGGATGGACGTGCCCGGAGTACAACTTTGAAACTGCCCGTGATCGACAGGCAGGAAAGTGCCTTTTACTCTCCCATTCCTGAGGGTGACTCCTCGCCCTATGTGGCAGGGTTGGTGGTGGTGGCAGTGGTTGTGATTATTATTTGGAGTCCAAATCCTGATCTTTTGTCCAGGCCTTAGCACAGTGGCATGCTCATGGACACTGAAGACTCCACCTACTGGGGCCAGGTGATTCTCCCATCTTGGTCTAACTATTGACTGGAGCCACAGGTCTGCACCCCCCTGACTGGTTAATCTTTGAATTTATTTTTGATGACTGAGACGAGATCTCAACCTGTGTCCTGGGCTGGTGACAAACCTGCATGCTCAGTCCACTTGCCTACACCTCCAAAGGACCAGGATGCCTGGCTGAGAACCTGAGCAGGCCGGTGGTTGTTGTGGTTGGTTTTAATCAGAGTGGGAGTCCCACTCTGTCACCCAGGCAGAGTTCAGGGGCCTGCTCTCAGCCACTGCACCCTCCAATGACTGGGCTCTGGCAATCCTCCCTCCCACAGTGACCTCCCAATTGGCCAGAAGGAAAGACGTGCACCACAAAATGCAGCTCATTTCTCTGACTTCTTGTAGAAATTAGGTCTGTACAGGGGCCAGGGCTGGTCTCGAACCTGGGGGTACAGGCCATCCTCTCGTCTTGGCCTCCCACAAGTGCTGGGGTGACAAGCATGATCCCCCACGACTGGCCTCCACACTCCTCTCAGTGCCCTAGCACAAGATCCAGTCCCTTCAGATGATCCAGGACACTGCAGAGGGCAGCCAGAGTTGCCTGCCAAGCCTGTCCCAGGGGAGTGCCTGGAGCAGGGGCATGTCTCTGCCAAGGTGCCCACACCTCCACCCACCTCAATCCCCAGGGTGGACCTGCTTGCTCATCCCAGGGGCGACCTTGGGGAAATGGAGGGGGTGACAATCAAACCATCAGCAGGGACTGGTCGGGTGACTCACACCTGTCTCCTAGGCACTTCAGGGAGGTGGAGACGGGAAAATGACCAAAGCCTGTGAGCTGAGACCGGGCTGGAGACCATAGCAAGCCCCAACCTCGACAGGATGGCCCAATTTTGGTGGTTTGATAGCGGTCTGCGCAAACTCGTGAGGAAAGAAAAGAAAGAAAAAGGAAAGAAAGAAATCCATTCTCCTGAAAATCTTCTGCCCTCATTCCTTCCCCAACTGACTCCCACAAATGAGGGTCCCCCAAGCTCAGCACCTTCCAGCCCCAACCTATGGTGCTCAGTCTCGTCATCTCAGTGCTTTGGGAGGAGGAGGCCAGCAGCTGTCCAAGCCTGCAGGCTGAGATCCACCCGGGAACCACGGCGAGACTCGTCTCTATCCTCCATCCCAAATGACTGGGCGAGATGACGTGAGCCTGTCATTTCAGTTCCTCAGAAGCCCAGGGAAAGTCTGACTGGAGCCTGGTGGGCTGAGGCTGTGATGACCAGGAGCAAACCAATGCCCTCCAACCTGGGCGACAGAGTGAGACTCCAAATCAAAGAAAAAAATAAAAAGTAGATCATCTATTTGTGTATGGAGTTGGGATTATTGTGAACAGACAGAGATCATTTGAAAAGGAGGAACCAGCCTTCAGTCTAGAGTACCCGAAAGTCTGTGAATTGTCAGACAATCAGGTTGTGGCTTTGGGAGGCCAAGGTGGGGGACCGCTGGAGCCTGTGAATTTAAGACCAGGCTGGGCCACAGGGCGAGAGCTTGTCACTCCCCAGAATACAAGCACTAGAGTCTTGCCTGGTGGCATCAACAATCCTGACCACACGGGATGCAGTGGCCTCCATCTGGGTTATTATGTGAGTCATCCCTGATGACAGAACCTGTGAGTCCAGACTGGGCACTCTGGCTCATGGCCATCAGCTCCACACCCTTGGAGCCCGAGGCAGGAGGCTGCCTAGGACCAGGGGTGGGATACCAGTCTGGGCAACATCAACAGACCTTGTCCCAGAGAGAGGTTCCCAAAATCGAGTCAGGCGTTATGGCCCCCAGAGTCCTGGCTGTTCGGAGACCATGGCAGGAGGACCACCTGATTGAGGTGCCAGAAGCCACAATCATGCCACCACGCCCAGGCAGGCCGATGGAGAGCTCAGCAACAAAATATACACCTCCCATATGCCTCATGATGGGTGTCCACGATCCCTAGCTATAGGATTGCATGGCCAGGGAACGATGGAGTGATCAGGATAGGAAGCAGCCCTCCCCTCACTCAAAGGTGGCAGACCAGGTGACTGGAACCTGAGTTGGCTATGGCATTGCTGGTCCTCTTTGATCACTCTGTGCCCAAAGGCCACCCTAAATTGGGACCACTTATTCCATAAGCTCACACGCATCTTTACCATGGGGCATGTGTGTGGAGAGTGGTGGCAGGCCTTCTGGGATGCATGGAGGAAGGCACAGGACAGTTGTATCTGGTGGCCACCTTTGAAACCTCCTGTGAATGACAAGGGGTAAAGTAAATTTTCTCTTCCATTCCTGAGGGTGACTCCTTGCGCTTGGTGGCAGCCGTGATCATGGTGGCAGTGGTGGTGATTATTATTATTTGGAGTCAGAACTCCACTGTGTCGCTTAGGCCGAAGTGCAGGGGCACGCACATGGCCACTGCGGACTCCACCTGCTGGACTTAGGTGATCCACTCACCCAGCATTCTGGACTGGTCTCAAACCAGCAGGCTCAGGCTGTCCACTCGCCTTGACCTCTGAAGAGACAGGATGCCAGGCTGAGCCCCTGAACTGGGCCTGTGGTTATGGTGGTGGTGGTTATTGATTATTATTCTGATCCCAAGTCATGCTCTGTCAACCAGGCTGGAGCACAGAGGCTGGCTCTCGGCCACTGCAGCCTCCACCAGCTGGGATCCAGTGATCTCCCACCATGGCTGCCCGAATGGCCAGAATGTCAGGCATGTGCCACCACACTCAACTCATTTATCTGTCTTCTCATAGAGACAAGGTCTCACCAAGGTGCTGAAGGCTTATCTCGAGTCCGGGTGCTCAGGCCATCCTCTCCCCTCAGCCTCCCAAAGTGCCTGTGTGTCAAACATGAGCCTCCATGCCAGGCCTCCACACCCCTCTCAGGGTGCTCCTATGAGGTCCGCTCCCTTCTGATGACCCAGGAACCTGGAAAGGGTGACCGAATTTGTGCCCTGTGCCCTCCCCGGGTGAGAGCCTGGCACAGGGACATGTCTCGGCTGGAGGGCCCACGCCTCTGCCTATTTCATTCCCCAGGTTGGGCCTGGACGCTACTCCCTGGGACTGCCTCGGGGAAAGGGAGGGCGGAACTCTCAAACTGTCAGGGGGTGGGGATGGCTGGACGACTCACAACTGTCTCCTTGGCAATTGGGAAGCCAAGACGGGAAGATGGCCGGAGCCCGGGTGCTTGAGACCAGACTGGACACTATAGCAAGCCACAAGCTTGAACCAAAGCAAAATCCAGGAAACCTTTGATGAAGGCAGGCCTCGGAGGGAAGATTACCTCCGGCAAAGAGTTCAAGATAAGGCAGGAAGACCAGGATGTTGACTAAATGAAAAACATGTGATCGCAGAAGTTTGGAGGCCCAGACTGAGGTGATGGCCCATGTTGGGTGGTGTGAGAACAGCCCGGGCAACCTAGTGAGGAGAGAGAGGAAAGAAAGAAAGAAAGAAAGAAAGAAAGAAAGAAAGAAAGAAAGAAAGAAAGAAAGAAAGAAAGAAAGAAAGAAAGAAAGAAAGAAAGAAATGAAAGAAAGAAAGAAAGAAATGAAAGAAAGACAGAAACAAAGAAAGAGAAAGAAAGGAAAGAGAAACAAAGAAAGAATGAAGGAAAAAAGAATGAAAGGAAGGAAGAAAGGAAAAAAAGAAAGAGAAAGAAAGAAAGAAATCCATTCTCCTGCAAACCTTCCTCCCCAGTCCTTCCCCCCACTCCCCCACATATGAGGGTTCAGCAGGTTCAGCACCATCCTGCCCCAACCCCCACCAATGGCTGGCCACTTTGGTGCAGGAGTTCACGAGCCTTCCTGGCAGGGTTACTTCAGCTCTCCCAATCCCATTATTCCTAGCTCTAAAGCCAGTCGCCCTGTGAACACACCATGCACAGTTGAGAAACTGTGTACGATTCTGATGCTTTTGGAGACAGAGGCCCAGGGACACAACCAATGTCCTCTGTCAGCCTCGAAATTGTGAGCTCCAGCAATCCTTGTGCCTCAGCCTCCGGTGTGGCCGGGATGATGGGCTCCTCAACCCAAGAATCCCTGTTTGGTTTTGTGTGGAGGTGGGGTCTCCCTGCATGACCTGGGCTGGCCTGTACTAGCCTTGGGCTCCTGGACTCCAGCCATCCTCCTGCCTAAGCATCCCAGAGCACAGGGATTCCAGGCGTGGGCCATCGTGTCAGGCCTTCTGGTTCATTTTCAATGAAGTTCTGAGGCCAGTCTCGGTGGCTCAGCCTCATCATCCCAGCGCTTTGGGTGTTCAAGTCCTGTGGCCAGCCCAAGCCTTGGGCCAAGACCCACCCAGACACCTCAGTGAGACTTCACCTCTATCTTTCATCAGTAATGAGCTGAGCATGGTGGCACGTGCCTGTAATTCCAGTTCCTCAGATGGATGAGGAAAGGCTCACCAGCATCCAGCTGGCCAAGCCTGCAGTGGCTGGGAGACAGCCACCACCCTCCACCCTGGGCAATGGAGTGAGACTCTGACTAAAAGACAAAAAAGGAAAAAAGGGAAAAAAAAAGAATAAGAGCATCCCTTTGTGTTTGGGGTTGGGATCATCATGAATAGAGATCATTTGGGAAGGAGTCCCCAGGCTTGGACCTAGAGTTTCAGAAAGATGGTGGATCAGCAGACAATTGGGCTGTAGCTTTGGGAGGCTGAGGTTGGAGAATGCTGGAGCCCGGGAGTCCAAGACCAGGCTGAGTAACGTAGCAAGACCGCATCACTCCCCAGAACACAAACACTGGCATCATGTATGGTGACACCCAGGGTCCCGGCTACATGGGATGTGGTAGACTGTGTCCTGGGGCATGCCTTTGTTTTGCCCCTGCCAAAAACACTTGCAAGTCCAGCATGGGCACTGTGGCTCAGGGCAGTCAGACTCGCACCCTGGGATGCTGAGGCCAGAGGCTGCCTGAGTCCCCAGGTCAGACACCAACCCAGGAGACGTGACCAGAACTCATCTCAGTGAGAGGTCCCTAAACTCGAGTCATGTGTGGTGGCTCCTGGATTACCGGCTGCTCGGGGTCCGAGGTGGGAGGACTGCCTTAGACCCACAGGTCAAGGCCCCAGGAGTCACGATCATGCCACCACACCACAGCCCCATTGACAGAGATTCCGGTGACAAAAAAGACTTGCATCATAACTGGCATCCATGGTTCCCCAGGGAAAGGCTCGAGTTTGTGGGTGATGATGGGTTGATCATGAGAGGAAGGGGTCCTCTCCCCACCCTTGCTTTGTGCCATCAGTTCTGTGAGCTCAAACACGTCTTTGCTGTGTGGCATGAGTGTGCAGGGTGGAGGCTGACCTTATGGGTTGCTTTACTGAGGTGCAGGATGGACGTGCCCAGTGGCCATGAATGACAGGCCAGAAAGGGCCTTTTCCTCTCCCATCTCTGAGGGTAATTCCTCATGCTGTGTGTCAGGGTGGTGTTGGTGGTAGTGGTGATTATTATTATTTGGAGATGGAATCCTGCACTGTCACCAAGGCCAGAGCACAGGGGCATATTCACGGCCACCACAGACTCCACCTACCGGGCTCAGGTGATCCTCCCGCCTTGCCCCCCCAAGTGACTGTAACAATAGTCTTGCTCCACCACGCCTGGCTAATCTTTGGATTTATTCTTGATGTCTGAGATGAAGTCCCTCCCCATGGCCCAGGCTGGTTCGAACCCACAGTCTCAGGCCGTCCACTCACCTGGGCCTATGAAAGGCTGGGATGCCAGGCTGAGCCCCTGAGTCTGGACTGTGGTTTTGGTGGCGGTGGTTGGTATTATTATTCTGAGTCAGAGACATGCTCTGTCACCCAGTTTGGAGCACAGAGGACAGCTCGTGGCTTCTGTGGCCTCCACCGGCTGGTCTCTGGTGACTCTCCCACTGCAGGCTCCCAAGTGGCCAGAACGTCAAGCACGAACCACCACTCTTGCTCATTTTTTTGGTTTCTTGGAGAGGTGGTCTTGCCAAGGTGCCTGGGTTGGTCTTGAACCCAGGGACTCAGTCCATCCTCTCACCTCAGTCTCTCAGAGCACTAGGATGACAGGCATGAGTCCCTGCACCCAGCCTCCACAACTCTCGGAGCCCCACTGCAAGGCCCTCTCCCTTCTGAAGACCCAGGGCCCCAGAGAGTGCAGAGTCGCCCACCAATCCCTCCCAGGGGGGAACATCTGGTGCAGGAGCGTGGATCTGCCTGGGTGCCCACACCTTCACCTGCCTCATTCCCAAGTGTTGAGCCAAATACTCCTCTGAAGGGCTACCTCAGGGACAGGTGAGGCATGCCTCCCAAACCATTGGGCGGGTGGGGATGGCTGGGCTACTCACGCCTGTCTCCTTGACACTCAGGGAGGCTGAGATGGTAAGATGGCCTGAACACAGGATCTCGAGATCAGGCTGACAGCATAGCAAGTCCCCATATTGACCCCAAGCAAAACTCAGAAAAGCTTGGGTGAGGGCAGGCCTTGGCGGGAGAATTGCCTCCTACCCAGAGTTCAAGACCAGGCAGGAAGACCAGGATGTGGACCAAATGGAAAGCCTGTGATAACAGCAGTTTGGGAGGCCCGGGCCAAGAGGATGGCCCAAGTTGGATGGTTTGAGAGTAGCCTGGGCAACCTAGTGAGGAAAGACAAGAAAAAAGAAAGAAAGAAAGAAAGAAAGAAAGAAAGAAAGAAAGAAAGAAAGAAAGAAAGAAAGAAAGAAAGAAAGAAAGAAAGAAGGAAAGAAGGAAGGAAAGAAGGAAGGAAGGAAGGAAAGAAAGAAAGAAAGAAAGAAAGAAAGAAAGAAAGAAAGAAAGAAAGAAAGAAAGAAAGAAGGAAGGAAAGAAGGAAAGAAAGAAAGAAATCCATTCTACTCCAAAACTTCTGCCCTCAGTCCTTCCCATGTGAGGGTGTCCCAAGGTCAAACTCTCCAGTCCAACTTCCCCTAAATGGCTGCCCATGCTTTGGTGTGGTAGTTCACGAGGCTGCCTGGCTGGGATCCTGCCGGTCATGGGGGTGCGTGCCTCTCATTCCACCTCCTCGGAAGGCCAGGGAAAGCTCACCTGAGCCAAGCAGCCCAAGACTGTGTGGGCCCAGAGTAGGCCACCTCCCTCCAGCCTGGGCGATGGGTGAGACCTCGACTCAAAGACAAAAAGGAAAAAAAGGAAGCAAAAAAAGAGCATCCATTTGTGTATGGAGTTGGGATCATCATGAACAGAGGTCATTTGTGAAGGAGCCTCCAGCCTTGGGTATAGAGTTCCAGAAATATGTTGGATCAGCAGACAATTGAGCTGTGGCTTTGAAAGGCTGAGGCAGGGGACCGTTGCAGCCCAGGAGTTTGAGACCAGCCTGGGTCACATAGCGAGATCTCGTCGCTCCCTGAAGCTCAAACAGTGGAGTCATATGTTGTGGCCCCTGTTGTCCTGGCTACATGGTATGCGGTGATCTCCATCTCGAGGCATTCCATTGCATCAACTCCTCAACAGAATGCACGAGACCACACCGGGCACCGTTGCCCACAGCCGGCAGTCCCAAGCTCTAGGAGACCAAAGCAGGAGGCTTCCTGTGCCCAGGGTTCAGGCACCAGTCATAGTGATGTGGCCAGATCTCATCTCTTCAAGAGGCCCCCTAAATCGAGTCAGGCGTGGTGGCTCCCAGAGTCCCATCTGCTCGGGGACTGAGACAAGGAGACCCCTTGAGGCCCTCAGGTTGAGGCTCTGGGGGTGACGATAGTGCCCCTGCACCCCAGCCAATGAAGACTCCAATGACAAAAAAGATGCCTCCCACATGCATCACTATGGGCATCCACAGCTCCCCAGGGAAAGGTCTGCATGGGTTGGGGATGATGGTGTGATCAAGAGAGGAAGGGACACTCTCCCCACCCAAAGGTGGCACAACCGTGCAACCAGAACCTGGGCTGGCCGTGCCTTTGCCAGACCACCTTGATTGCTCTGTTCCATGAAACTCACACATGTCTTTGCCATGGGGAATGACTGTGGAGGGTGGAGGCAGGTCTTCTGGGATACATGGGTGAAGACGTGTGATGGACGTCCCCGGTGACCAACATTGAAACCTCCCGTGAACAACAGTCATGAAAGGGTCTTTTCTTCTCCCATCCCTAAGTGTGATTCCTCCCACTGGGTGGCAGGCATGGAGGTGGTGGCAGTGGTGTTGATTATTATTATTTGGAGTCCGAATCCCGTTCTGTCCCCAGGCTGGAGTGCAGGGGCACACTCACGGCAACAATGGACTCCACCTGTTGTGTTCATGTAATCCTCCCACTTGGCCCCCTGAATGGCTAGAACCACATGGCTGCACCACCAAGCCCGGATAATCTCTGGATTTATGTTTGATGGCTGAGACAAGGTCTCACCCAGTGTCCCGGGTTGTTTTTAAACCCGCAGGCTCAGGCCGTCCACTCGCCTTGGCCTCAGAAGGGCCAGGATGCCAACTGAGCCCCTGAGCCTGGCCTGTGATTGTGGTTTTGTTGTTTCGTATTATTATTCTGTGTCAGAGTCCCACTCTCACCCATGCTGAAGCACAGCAACTCACTCTTGGCCACCACAGCCTCCACCGGCTGGAATCTGGTGATCCTCCAGCTGCTGACTGTGGAGTGGGTGGAACAACCGATGTGCACCACCACTCAGTTCATTTTGTTGGTTTCTTGTAGAGATGAGGTCTCACCAAGGTGCTCGAGCTGGTCTTAAACCCAGAGGCTCAGGCCATCCTCTCGTCTCCGTCTTCCAAAGAACCAGGGTGACAGGCATGAGACCATGCCCAGCCATCACACCACTCTTGAGTCCCAACTGCAAGGCCACCTCCATTCAGATGACTCGGGACCCCAGGGATGGCAGCCAGAATTGTCTGCTGTGCCCGCCCCAGGGGAGCACTGGGTGCAGGGGCATGTCTCCAACAGGGCACCCACCCCTCTGGCCTCCTTGATCCCCAGGGTGAATACGCTCACTCCTCCCAGGTGTTGCCTCAGGAAAAGGGTGGGTGTGACTCTCAAACCACCATGGGGGGCATGGCAGGACGACTCACACCTGTCTCTTTGGCACTTGGAGAGACCAAGATCGGAAGATGGCTGTAGCCCTGGATCTGCGACCAGTCTGGACATCACAGCAAGCCCTCACCTTGATGCCAATTCAAAACCAGAAAATATCTGGTGAAGGTAGGCCTCAGCAGGGGGATCGCCTCAGGCCCACAGTTCAAGACCAGGCAGGAAGACCAGGTTGTCGACCAAATGGAAAGCCTGTGATCACAGCTGTTTGGGAGACCAAGGTCAAGAGGAAGACCCGAGTGGGGCGGTTTGAGAGCAGTCTGGGCAACCTAGTGAGGATGGAAGAAAGAA
>NW_007234952.1:0-3785 GCF_000164805.1 Carlito syrichta
CTACCATCTCGGCCTCCCCAATGTGCTGGGAAGACAGGCAGAAACCACTAAGTCTGGCTAATTATTTTATTGATCTTATCTTAATTTATTTTATTTTATTTAACTATCTCATTTTATTTTTTCCATTTCATTTTATTTTGTTTTATTTTATTTTACTTTAATTTACTTTACTATTTTATTTTTTTATTTTGTAGACACAGGGTTTTGCTATGAGGTCCAGGCTAGTGTCAAACTCCTGGCCTCAAGCAATCCTCCCACCTTGGCCTCCCAATGTGCTGGAATGACAGGCAGTAACCACTAAGTCTGGCTAATTATTTTATTTTATTTTATTTTATTTTATTTCATTTCATTTTACTTTATTTTATTTTTCTTTACTGTACTTTTTTTTTATTTTTTAGAGACAGGGTTTTGCTATGAGGCCCAGACTAGTTTCAAACTCCTGGCCTCCCACCCAGCCTACCAAAGTGCTGGAATGATGGGTAATTATTGTATTTTATTTTATTGTAGTTTATTTTATTTTACTTTACTATTTTATATTTTTATTTTGTAGAGACAAGGTTTTGCTATAAATCTCAGGCTCATCTCAAAGTCTTGGACTCAAGTGATCCTTCTTGTTAGGAGCCAGTCTTGGAGGTCCGCCTGATTGACAAAATCCAGGTGCACTGAGGACCCCCGGCCACAAAGCGAGTCCGGGCAGCTGAGGCCCTTCTGTCTTCAGTCTTTGCTGTTGGTACAGCTGAAGAAATTATGTGTAGTCATGGAAGAAGAAGATGGCATGTTTATGCGAAGAATCACAGCTAACCTGGATATGTCATGGTTCATTTTTCCATTTCCCACTATGCTGTTTGGCCTTTTCTAACATATGCAAGGGTTAAACTCTGAAGCACATCAAGAATGCTTTCTTTCACTTGGTTATAAGTTACTAGATGTTGCTTAAGTAAAAAATGATATAAGTATATCCACTCCTTATTTGATTTAGAATTATGTAGTTTAGTGTTTAGACATAAGGATGTTTAGAAGCACAAGTTTATAGTAAGTCCATTATGCATTCATTATAAGTTCTAACACTTGTATAGGAATTATGTAGGTGATTTATAACACTGTTTTCACTGACTTAGGATAAAGATTAATGTTAAAATTTTTACTTAATTCAATAGTTAAAACTTTAAGTTAACAATTATAGAGTGGGTTTTCACTGAACTCATAATATACTAATCAGACACATTTATGATAGATCAGCTAAAGACAGAAAGCAACCTTGGGGGGCCTGGGAAACATTACTAAAAGCTTCTTTTGAGTTCTCTTTAGAACCAAGCACTGCAAGATAAGAGAAAAGTAACGAGGACATCTGGACACGGGAGGTGATCATGGGACTCTGAAGGACATAAAAGCCTAAGATGGGAAAATTCCTGACACATGTTGAAATGTACACTTAAAGAAACTTTCTTGAGACATTTCAAGGACTGTAATTCGGGACATTGGACTGAAAGTATCATTGTTGGCTTTATGAATAAGACTTGTCTAAATATTTATGGGAATCTTGGTTTGTTTGCTACTAAGACCACTAGATGGTAACTTTTAGAGCATATGTGCATGAAGGAATTTTCTTTGTCTTGCCCCTTTACAAATGGTATAAAAGCTCTGTGTTAACTAACATTAAATTTTCATCTGTTCAGGAAGCAGATGTCCGGGTATAATGTTTTCATCTTTCGCCCTGTCTCTCCTTCAGGAAATCTCATGACCCTTGCGGGGCGGGACCCCTGCACCTTCTGCCTCTGCCTCCCAAAGTGCTGGGATGATAGGCAGAAATGAATAAGTCTGGCTAATTAATTAATTTTATATATTTTATTTATTCTATTTTATTTTAGTTTACTTTACTAAATTATTTTTTTAATTTTTAAAGACAGGCTATTTCTATGAGGTGTAGGCTAGTCTCAAACTCCTGGCCTCAAGCAATCTTCCCACTTTGGCCTTTCAAAGTGCTTGAATAACAGGCAGAAACCACTGTCTGGCTAAATATTTTATTTATTTTATTTTGTTTATTTCATTATACTTTATTTTACTTTTTATTTTTTTGGAGAGATAGGGTTTTGCTATGAGTCCCAGGCTAGTGTCAAACTCCTGGCCTCAAGAGATTGTTCCCTTTGGGCCTTCCAACATGCTGAGAGGACAGGCAGAAACCACTAAGTCTGGCTAAATATTATATTATATTTTAATTTTCAATTTTTAAATTTTATTACTTTTTACTTTACTTTACTATTATATTTTTTATTTTGTAAAGATAGTGTTTTGCTATGAGGCCCAGGTTAGTGCCAAACTCCTGGCCTCAATCGATCCTCCTGCCTCAGCCTCCCAAAGTGTAGGATGACAGGCAGGAACCACTAAATCTGGCTAATTATTTAATTTAATTAATTAATTTACTTATTTATTTAATATTTTTAATGTTTTTTATTTTACTTTACTATTTTATTTTTTTATTTTGTAAATACATGGTTTTGCTATGAAGCCCAGAGTAGTCTCAAACTCCTGGCCACAAGCAGTCCTCAAGCATCAGCATCTCAAAGTGCTGGGATGACAGCTAAGAACAACTAAGTGTGGCTAATTATTTTATTATATCATATTTTATTTTACTTTACTATTATATTATTTTACTTTGTAGAGACAAGGTTTTGCTATGAGGCCCAGGACAGTCACAGATTCCTGGCCTCAAACAATCCTCCCACCTCGGTTTCCAAAAGTGCAGGGATGCCAGGCAGGAACCACAAAGTCTGGCTAATTGTTGTGTCTTACGTTATTTTATTTTCTTTTTTTATTTTGTGGGGATAGGGTTTTGTTTTGAGTCCCAGGCTAGTCTCAAACTCCAGGCCCCAAGCAATTATCCTGCCTCGAACTCCCCAAGTGCTGAGAGGAAAGGCCAGAACCACTAAGTCTGACTTATTTTATTTCATTTCATTTTATTTTGTTTTGTTTTACTTTACAATTAAATATTTTTATTTTGTAGACCTCTGCTTCCTAAAGTGCAGTGATGAAAGGTAGGAACCACTAAGCCTGGCTTATTATTTTATTTTATCTTACTTTACTATTTTTTTTTTATTTTGTAGAGACAGTGGTCTGCTATTTGGCCCAGGCTAGTCTCAAACTCCCGACCCCAGGTGATCCTCCTGCCATGGCCTCCCAAAGTTTGGGGATAACAGGCAGGAACCACTAAGTCTGGAGAATTATTTTATTTTATTTTATTTTGTAGAGACAGTGTTTTGCTAAGAATCCCGGGCTAATCTCAAACTCCTGGCCTCAGGTGATTCTCCTGCCTTGGCCTCCCAAAGTGCTGGAATGACAGGCAGAAATGACTAAGCCTGGTTAATTATTTATTTTATTTTATTTCATTTCATTGCAATTTATTTTATTTTATTTTATTATTTTGTAAAGAAAGATTGTGTTATGAGGACCAGGCTAGTCTCAAACTCCTGGTCTCAAGCAATGTTCTTGCCTCGACCTTCCAAAGTGCTGGGAACCAAGAGGAACCAATATGTATAGCTAATTTTATTTCATTTTTATTTTAGTTTATTTTAGTTTTTATTGTATTTTATTTTACTTTATTTTATTTTGTTTTACATTACTGTTTTATTTTTTATTTTGTAGAGACAGTGTTTTGGTAAGAGCCCCAGGCTAGTCTGAAACTCCTGTCCTCAAGCAATCCTCCTGCCTCAGCCTCCCAAAGTCCTAAGATGACAGGCATGAGCCACTAAGTCTGGCTAATTATTTTATTTAATTCTGTTTTAATTTAC
>NW_007234952.1:4003-4870 GCF_000164805.1 Carlito syrichta
AACAGGGCTGGGATGCCAGGCAGAAACCACCATCTGGCTTACTTTATTTTATATTTTATTTATTTTATGTTGTTTTATTTTATGTTATTTTATTTCATTTCATTTCATCTCATCTCATTTTATATTTTATTTTACTATTTTATTTTTTTATTTTGTAGAGACAGAGTTTTACTATGAGCCCCAGGCTAGTCTCAAATTCCTGGCATTAAGCAATCCCTCTGCCTCTGTCTCCGACAATGCTGAGATGCCAGGCAGGAACCAATGAGTCTGCTTCTTTATTTTATTTTATGTTATGTTATTTTACTTTACTATTTTATTTTACTTTACATTATTATTATTATTATTATTATTATTATTTGCAGCAACATGGCTTTGCCATGAGTTCTAGGCTTGTCTCACACTGCTGCTATCAGCGATCCTCCCAACCCGGTTTCCCAAAATGATGGGATGACAGTGAGGAAACACTAATTCTGGTTAATTATTTTGTTTAACTTAATTTAATTTAATTTTACTTTACTATTTTATCTTTCTATTTTGTAGCGACAGGGTTTTACCATGAGGCCTAGGCAAGTCTCACACTTCTCTCCTGAACTTACCTGCCTGCCTCGGCCTCCCAAAGTGCTGGGATGACTGTCAGGAATGACTACGTCTGGCTAATTTTTAAAATTTATTTTATTTTATTTTAATATACTTTACTATTTTATTTATTTTTTAGAGAAAGTGTTTTGCTAAGTGGCCCAGGCTAGTCTCAAACTCCTTGCCTCAAATGATCCTCACTCCTTGGCCTCCCAAAGTGCTGAGATGCCAGGCAGGAACCACTAAGTTTAGCTCATTTCATTTTATCTTGCTTGCTTTACTATTTTGTTT
>NW_007234952.1:4890-15120 GCF_000164805.1 Carlito syrichta
TTTATTTTATTTTTCCTTTATTTTATGTTATTTTATTTCATTTCATTTCATTTAATCTCATTTTATATTTTATTTTTACTATTTTTTTTATTTTGTAGAGACAGAGTTTTACTATGAGCCCCCAGGCTAGTCTCATATTCTTGGCATCAAGCAATCTTTCTGCCCCTGTCTCTGACAATGCTGAAATGCCAGGCAGGAACCAATGAGTCTGCTTCTTTATGTTATGTTATGTTATGTTATGTTATGTTATGTTATGTTATGTTATGTTATGTTATTTTACTTTACTATTTTATTTTACTTTACTATATTATTACTATTATTATTATATTATTATTATTATTATTATTTGCAGCAACATGGCTTTGCCATGAGTTCTAGGCTTGTCTCACACTGCTGCTATCAGCGATCCTCCCAACCCAGTTTCCCAAAATGATGGGATGACAGTGAGGAAACACTAATTCTGGTTAATTATTTTATTTAACTTAATTTAATTTTATTTTACTTTACTATTTTATCTTTCTATTTTGTAGCGACAGGGTTTTACCATGAGGCCTAGGCAAGTCTCACACTCCTCTCCTGAACCTACCTGCCTTCCTCGGTCTCCCAAAGTGCTGGGATGACTGTCAGGAATGACTACGTCTGGCTAATTTTTAAAATTTATTTTATTTTATTTTAATATACTTTACTATTTTATTTATTTTTTAGAGACAGGGTTTTGCTAAGAGGCCCAGGCTAGTCTCAAACTCCTTGCCTCAAATGATCCTCACTCCTTGGCCTCCCAAAGTGCTGAGATGCCAGGCAGGAACCACTAAGTTTAGCTCATTTCATTTTATCTTGCTTTGCTTTACTATTTTATTTTACTATTTTGTAGAGACAGTATTTTGCTCTGAGGCCCAGGCTACTCTCATACTCTTTACCTCAAGCAACCCTCCAGCCTCAGGTTCCCAAAGTGCTGGTTTGCCATGCAGACACCACGTAGCCTGGCTAGTTATTTATTTAGTATGTTATTTTTAAATTTTTTAGTGACAGGGTTTTGCTATGAGGCACAAGTTAGTCTCAAACTCCTGGCCTCATGCAATCCTCTGTCTTGGCCTCCCAAAGGGCTGGGATGCCAGGCTGGAACCACTAAGTCTGGCCTATTATTTTATTTTACTTTACTATTCCATTTTTTATTTTGTAGTGACAGGGTTTTGCTCTGAGTCCCAGGCTAGTCTCAAACACCTGACCTCAAGCGGTGCTCCCACCCTGGCTCCCCAACGTCCTGGTATGCCAGGCAGGAACCACTAAGTCTGGCTAATTATTTTATTTTATTATTTATTTATTTATTTTTATTTAATTTTTTAACTTAAACATTTATTTTGTAGAGACAGGATTTTGAGACAGGAATCTCATACTCCTGGCCTCAAGCAATCCTCAGGCATTGGCATCTCAAAATGCTGGGATACAAGGCAGGAACCACAAAGTCTGGCCAATATTTTATGTTTTAACATTTAATTTTATTTAATATTTTATTTTACTTTACTATTTTATTTTTTTATTTTTCAGAGACAGGGTTTTGCTATGAGTACCAGGCTACTCTCCAACTCCTGATCTCAAGCAATCCTTCTGCCTCAGCCTCCTAAAGTTCTGGGATTTCAGGCAGGAAACACTAAGTCTCCTAGCTATTTTATTTCATTTTACTTTACTATATTATTTTTTTAATTTTGTAGAGACAGAGTTTTGCTATGAGGCCCAGGCTAGTCTCAAACTCCTGGTCTCAAGTGATCCTCCCACCTAAGCGTCCCAAAGTGCTGGGATACCAGATAGGAATCGCTAAGTCTGGCTAGTTATTTAATATTTTATTTCATTTTTCTTTACATTATTTTACTTTATTTTATGTTATTTAACTTTACTTTATTTTGTTTTAATTAACTATTTTATTTTTTGTTTTGTAGAGAAAGGTTTTGCTCTGAGTCCCAGACTAGTCTCAAATTCTTGGCCTCAAATGATCATCCCACCACAGCCTCCCAAAATCCTGAGAACCCAGGCAGGAACCACTAAGATTGGCTAATTATTTTATTTTATTTTATTTTATTTTATTATTTTATCATAGAATTTTATTTTTTAATTTTGTAGAGACAGGGTTTTGCTATGAGGTCCAGGCTAGTATCAGATTCCTGACTTCTAGCGATCCTCCCGCCTCACTGTCTCAAACTGCTGGGATGTCAGGCAGGAACCACAAAGTCTGACTAAATATTTTACTTTAATTTATTTTATTTATTTCATTTTAAATTACTCTTTTATTTTGTAGAGAAAGGATTTGCTATGAGGTCCTGCCTAATCTCAAACATTTTGCCTGCTAAATGACGGCGACCCTGCTTAACATCACAGTCCCTGGCAGATCCTTAACCTGCGCCCCTGAGGGCCCTGGTGCTGGTGCCCAGATATTCTCCCTCACGAGCCTACTGGACTCCACGCATCTCAAGCCCACAGGATGTCGGGAAGCAGGACCCATCTGTGACCGATGCATCCCCCTCAGACCCACAGCCTCCTGAGCTGGCAATCTCTGGGAAAATCTGGAACCTAGCGCAAGCTACAGTGACATCCTAGGGGCTAACCGGAACAGAGGTCAGCCGGAACCTTGGTGGCTGCCCTGGGGATCTGTGGTGACACCCACTTCATGGGGTCCCAGCGATACGGGCAATCTGACATCCACAGCTGATGCTCCCAGGCCTCTGGAAAATGCCAAGCACCCTGGATTATTCTCTGCCCATTGGCCACAGGGTGTGGCTGAAATTCCAGGACTCAGGACCCCGAGCTGCGATGCTCCATTCCCTTCCGCCCGGCTCTCCCACACCACACACACCACACAAGCAGCCCCACAACAGTCTCCAACCCGTTCCTGCCAGGCACCCACTTGCCCCAGCCACCTGGGGTGAGGCCACTGGCACTGGCATGGAGCTCCTGGCCTCTCCCGCCATCCTGGCTCACAAGTGTCCCACTCCTTCATGAGGGCATCAAGCGGGATGACAAGTGCAGCCGTGTGAATGCCAGGATCGACCAGCTGCTGCATCAGAGTACAAAGTCTGGGCCTGGGGACAAGGTGGAGCTGACCACTTCAGAAGGCAGACACATTCAAAAGTCACTGCCAGCATCCGAATCACATACCCCACACCCTCCCACAGCCACCCCACACCAAAAGAAACACACATACACACTCACACTCTCAGGTACGCAGGCAAAAAAATTGCAAGGTGAAACCTACACAAGGAGAGAGACAGAGAGAACCAGAAAAGCAGGACAGAAAAATTCAGAAGATGTGAAAGTGAACCAGACATACATAGATACCAAGAGAAAAAGAGATGCAGCACAGAGAGAAACAGGCAGAAAGATACCTAGAGACAGGAAAGAGAAAGACAGAGGTTTGGGGGAACCACTGCCACTACTACCAGCTTGGGTCAAAGAGAGACGTCTGGGCTCTGACAGCACAAACTGGCAGGCGTGACCTGGAGACACTTCCCCAGTCTTCTGAAAGGACCCTCCCAACACCCTCATTGTGCCTGAGGGGCAGGCATGAAGCCTACCACAAGCTACCATCCCTGCAGGGAGTTCCAGGAACAACACTCACCACGTCAGCCATCCCTGCTAAGATGCTTAGATCAGAAGAGATCTGGCATAATTCGGGCTTCAGTGACCCTGGGGGTCGTCTGAGCTGGCACTTCAACAGCCATCTTGGGAGCCCCCAGGGGAGCTTCCAAGGATGGAGGTGGGGGAGCTCTGGGGGTTCCGAAGGCAGGCTGCTTCTGGGTTTATCAGGCTGCCTGGGAAAACCCAAACCGCTCCACTCCCAAATCTGAGCCTTCAGTCCCACGGGAGGGTGGCGGGGGGCAGAGAGAAAAACGGCCGCTGGGGATTGTCAATCCGTGAGACACCCCGCCAGCCCCCCAAGCCTCCAGCCCGACGGCGCGCTCACCTCCTAGATACAGTACCACCGTGCCCCTGAACTCCTGATGCTGGCTGAAGGAACTAGAGAGCGAGTTGAGGAGAGTCCCATGTGTCCTTTTCCAGGCCGGTGCCAAAAGATGTGGTAGAGCCAGAGGCCCAAAGCATGATAGAAGCTGCCAGAGGGCCGAACTCCTGATGCTGTCGGTCTCCCATTCAAGCACTAAACACGACCGACTCAGTTTAGCTTCCCAGGCTGTGGCGGATCGGTAGCCTACACCCCTCACGGGCGCTGTAGAGGGGAGTCCAGGGTGTCCTTTTCCACAGCGTTGACAAAAGAAGTGCCAGATCCAGAGCCAAAAAGCAAGGGAGAACCTGGGACAGGTCAGCGCTCCTCCTGCGAACAGTCTCCCATCCAAGCGCTGGACCACAGCCTCCCTGCTTAACTTCGCAGTCCCTGGAGGATCCATAGCCTGCGTGCCCTGAAGGGCCCTGGTGGTGGCAGCTCCGATGCACTGCCTCAAGAGTCTTCTGGGCTCCATGCACCTCAACAACCAGGATGCCTGTAAGCAACACCCGGTTGGGAGACAAGCATCCTGGAACTTGCCGCTCACCCCCGCCCCACGAGTCTTCCACAGCCCCAAGGCCTGCTGAGCTGGCGATTCCTGGGAATGTCTGGAACCTGGCGCACACTCCAGCAACAGCCTGGACACTAAAGGGAGCGCAGGTCAGTTGGAGCCTCGGTGGCTGCCCTGGGGATGCGTGGTGTCTCCCCCTTCACGGGGTCCGGCGACCCCGGGCATTCTGCCATCCACAGCTGATGCTCCCGAGTGTCTGGGAAATAACAAGTGCCCCGGATTGCGTTCAGCCCATAGGAAGAAGGGTGTGGCTTGCATTCCAGGGCTCGGGCCCCATACGCCCTGATGCTCCATTCCCATCCATCCGGCTCTCCCACACCCGACACAAAGCCCCAAGACAGCCTCCAACCCTCTCATGTCAGGCACCCACTTGCCCCAGCAACTGGCACTGACACGAAGCTCCTGGACTCTCCCGCCATTCTGGCTCTCAACTGTCCCCCTCCTTCACGAACGCATCAAACGAGATTCAAAGCGCAGCCATGGGGACGCCTGGATCGCCCAGCAGCTGCAACAGAGCGCACAGTCTGGTCCCGTGGGCGCAGTGGACCTGACCACTTCAGAAGGCAGACACCCTCCCCCGTCACTGCCAGCAGCCGAACCACCTACCCCACAGCCGCCCACAGCCAGCCTACCCTGAAAGACACACACATACACACACACACTCTCAGACACGCACAAAAAACTTGCAGGGTGAACCCTACACAGGGAGAGAGACAGAGGGAGATAGAACAGCAGGACAGGAAAATTGAGCAGACATGAGAGTGGATAAGACATACACAGATACCAAGAAAAAAAAAGATGCAGCGCATAGAGAAACAGGCAGAAAGATACCCAGAGACAGGAAAGAGGGAGACAGGTTTGGGGGGACCACTGCCACTCCGATCAGCCCAGTTCAAAGGGAGACACCAGGACTCTGACAGCACAAGCTGGCAGGCCTGAGCTGGTGACACTTTCCCAGTCTTGCGAAAGGACTCTCGCAGAACCCTCATTGTGGCTGAGGGGCAGGACTGAAGCCTACCTCAAGGTGCCATCACTTGCAGGGGGTTCCGGGACCAAGAATCACGGGTCAGACATCCCCGCTATGATGCTTAGATCCCAAGAGAGCTGGCGGAATCCAGGGTTGAGTGACCAAGCGGGTCGTCGCTGCCAGTGTGGATTGTGGACCCGTCACTCCTAGAGCCATTGTGGGAACCCCACCGGAGCCTAAAGGGATGGGGGTTGGGAAGCTCGAGGAGTTCTGAAGGCAGCGCCGCTGCTGGATTTCTCAGGCTGCCTGGGAAATCCCGAACCGCTCCACTCCCGAATCGGAGCCTTCGGTAACATGGCAGGGCGGGGGACCATAGAGCAAAACGGTCGCTGGGGATTGTCGCTCTGCGAGAAACGCTGCGAGCCCCTCCAAGCCTCGCGCCTGCTGGCGAGCGCCTCCTAGTTAAAGTACCCACGTGCCCCAGAATTTGATGCGAGCTGGGGGCCCACCAGAGGGAGTAGAGGGGAGTCCCGGGTGTCCTTTTCCAGGGCGGCGCCGAAACATGTGGTAGAGCCAGAGTCCAAAGGAGTGGGAGAAGCTGGCGGAGGGCGGCACTCCCGATGCGATCGGTCTCCCATCCAAGTGCTAACCGCGAGCGACCCAGCTGAGCTTCCCAGTCTGTGGCGTATCGGTAGCCTGCACCCCCTCAAGGGCGCTGTAGAGGGGAGTTCAGGGTGTCTTTTTCCACGTCGACGACAAAAGAAGTGGCAGATCCAGAGCCCAAAAGCAAGGGAGAACCTGGAACAGGGCGGCACTCCTCCAGTGTACGGTCTCCCATCCAAGCACTGAACAGCAGCGATCCCGCTTAGCTTCGCAGTCCCTGGCGGATCCGTAGCCCGCGCGCCAAGAAGGGCCCTGGAGGGGGCAGCTCCGACTCGCTTCCTCAAGACTCTTCTGGGCTCCATGCACCTCAAACCCCAGGATGCCTATAAGCAGGACCCCTTGGGAGGCAAGCGTCCTGGAACTTACCGCTCACACACGCCCCACACATCTTCCACAGCCCCAAGGCCTCCTGAGCCGGCGATCCCTGGGAATGTCCAGAAGGGGGCGCACACTCCAGCGACAGCCTGGGCACTAAGGGGAGCGAAGGTCAGCTGGAGCCTCGGTGGCTGCCCTGGGGATGCGTGGTGTCTCCCCCTCCGCGGTCCCGGCGAACCAGGCATTCTGCCATCCGCAGCTGACGCTCCCAGGCCTCTGAGAAATGCCAAGCACCCTGGATTGCGCTCGGCCCGTTGGCCGAAGGGTGAGGCTTGCATTGCAGGTCTGAGCACCCGAACGCCGCGTTGCTCCATTCCCATGCGTCCGCCTCTCCAACACCCGACACGAAGCCCCACGACAGCCTCCAACCGTCTCCTGCCAGGCACCCGCTTACCCTAGCCACGTGGGGTGAGGCCACTGGCACTGGCACGGAGGTCCTGGCCTCTGCCACCATCCTGGCTCACAACTGTCCCCCTCCATCACGAGCGCATCAAGTGAGATGCACAGCGCGGCCGTGGGAAATTCTGGAACGCCCAGCGGCTGCAGCAGAGTGCACAGTCTAGTCCCGTGGGAGGGGTGGAGCTGACCGCTTTCGAAGGTGGACACCCTCCCACGTCACTGCCGGCAGCCAAATCACATACTCCACAGCCTCCAAAAACCAGCCCACCTCGAAAGACACACACTCACACGAGCACACTCTCAGACACGCACGGAAAACTTGCAGGGTGAAACTGACACAGGGAGACAGAGGGAGATGGAAAAGCAGGACAGGAAAATTCAGCAGACGTGACAGTGGATCAGCTATACACAGATACCAGAGAACAAGAGACGCAAGGCATAGAGAAAAAGGCAGAAATATACCCAGAGACAGGAAAGAGGGAGACAGAGGTTGGGGGAACCACTGCCACTCCGAGTAGCAGGGTTCAAAGGAAGACGCCTGGGCTCCGAATGCACAAACTGGCAGGTGTGACCTGGTGACACCTCCCCAGTTTTCCCAAAGGACCCTCGCGGAACCCTCATTGTGCTGAGGGGCAGGCCTGAAGCCGACCACAAGGTGCCATCCCCTGCAGGGGTTTCCGGGACCAAGACTCACCGGGTCAGCCAACCCCGCTATCACGCTTAGATCCCAAGAGATCTGGTCGAATTCGGGGTTGAGTGACCCTGGGGGTCGTCGGTGCCGGTGCAGATATGGCCCTTCAAGAGCCATCCTGTGTCCCCCCCGCTGGCGCGGAAAAGGATGGAGATTGGGAAGCTAGGGGAGTTCCGAAGGCAGTGGCGCTTCTGGGTTTCTCAAGTTGCCTGGAAATCCCGAATCGGAGGGCTCCACTCCCGAATCGGAGCCTTCAGTAACAAGGCGGGGGAGGGGGCCAGAGAGAAAAGCGGCCGCTGGGGATTGTCGCTCTGGGAGAAATCCCAGGAGCCCCTCCAAGCATCCCGTCCGCCCGCCTGCACTTGTGCCTCATATTTAGAGTACCCAGGTGCCCCTGAAATTTTCATGCTGGCTGGGGGCCCTGGGAAGCGAGAAGAGGCGAGTCCCAGGTGTCCTTTTTCAGGGCGACGGCAAAAGATGAGGTAGAGCCAGAGTCCAAAACCCTGGGAGAAGCTGGGAGAGGGCGGCACCCCCGATGCGGTCGGTCTCCCCTCCAAGAACTAAAGGCCAGCGACGCAGCTTAACTTCCCAGTCTGTGGCGGATCGGTCGCCTGTGCCCCCTCATGGGCACTGTAGAGGGGAGTCAAGGGTGTCCTGTTCCAAGTCTCCGAAAAACAAGTGGCAGATCCAGAGTCCAAAAACAAGGGAGTACCTGGAACAGGGCGGCGCTCCTCCGGCGGAAGGTCTCCCATTCAAGCGCAGACCAGCAGCGACCCTGCTTAGCTCCGCAGTCCCTGGCGGATCCATAGGCTGCGCGCTATGAAATGCCCTGGTGGGGGCAGCTCCAACTCGCTTCCTCAAGAGTCTTCTGGGCTCCATGCACCTTAAGCCCCAGGATGCCTGTAAGCAGGACCCCCTGGGAGACAGGTGTCCTGGAATTTGCCGCTCACCCGCGCCCCACGCGTCTTCCACAGCCCCAAGGCCACCTGAACCGATGATCCCTGGGAATGTTGGGAAGGGGGCGCACACTCCGCGATAGCCTGGGCGCTAAGAGGAGTGCCAGTCAGCTGGAGCCTCCGCGGCTGCCCAGAGGACGCCTGGTTTCTCCAACTTCACGGGGTCCCGGCGACCCAGGCATTCTGCCATCCACAGTTGACGCTCCTGGGCGTCTGGGAAATGCCAAGCGCCCTGGATTACCTCGGCCCCTTGGCCGAAGGGTGTAGCTTGCATTCCAGGGCTCAGGACCCGGACGCCACGATGCTCCATTCCCACCCGCCTGGCTCTGCCACACCCGACACGAAGCCCCAGGACAGCCTCCAACCCTCTCCTGCCAGGTACCCACTTGCCCCAGCCACCAGGGGTGAGGTCTCTGGCACTGGCACGGAGGTCCTGGCCTCTGCCGCCATCCTGGTTCACAACTGTCCGCCTCCTTCACGAGCGCATCAAGCGGAATGCAAACCCCAGCGTGGGAAACTCTGGAAAGCCCGGCGGCTGCATCAAAGCGCACAGTCTGGACCAATGGGAGCGGTGGAGCTGACCAATTAGGAAGGCGGACACAGTCCCCCGTCACTGCCGGCAGCCGAATCACGTACCCCACAGCTTCCCACAGGCAGCCCACCCCAAAAGACACACACATACACATGCACACTCTCAGGCATGCATGCAAAACTTGCAGGGCGAAACCTACACAGGGAGAGAGACAGAGGGAGATGGAAAAGCAGGACAGAAAACTTCAGCAGATGTGACAGTGGATCAGACAAACACAGATACCAAGAGAAAAGGAGACGCAGCGCCCAGAGAAATATGCAGGAAAAATACCGAGAGACAGAAAAGAGGGAGACAGAGGTTGGGGGGTACCATTACCACTCTGAGCAGCTCGGTTCCAAAGGAGACGCCTGGGCTCCGACAGCACAAACTGGCAGGCCTGACCTGGTGACACTTCCCAAGTCTTCCCAATGGACCCTTGTACCGTCCTCATTGTGCATGAGGGACAGGCCTGAAGCCTAACACAAAGCTGCCATTCCCTGCAGGGGGTTGCGGGACCAAGACTCACCGGGTCAGCCATCCCCGCTAAGATGCTGAGATCCCAGGAGATCAGACCGAATCCAGGGTTGAGTGACCCTGGGGCCGTCGGTGCGGGCGCGGATCGTGGAGCTGGCACTTCAAGAGCCATCGTGGGACATCCCAGCGGCGTGTCCAAGGATGGAAGTGGGGGAGTTTGGGGATTTCCGAAGGCAACGCCGCCTCCGGGTTTCTCAGGCTGCCAGGGAAATCCCGAACCGCTCCACTTCCGAATCAGAGCCTTCAGTCCCATGGCAGGGCGGGGGCCCGGAGAGACAAATTGCCGCTGGGGATTGTCGCTCCGCGAGACACCCCATGAGCCTCCAAGCCTCCCGCCCGCCGGCTTGCGCGCCTCCTAGTTAGAGTTCCCACGTTCTCCGGAACATTTGATCCTGGCCGGGGCCCAGCGGAGCGAGTAGAGGGGAGTCCCGGGCGTCCTATTCCGGGGCGGCGCCGAAACATGTGGTAGAGCCAGAGTCCCAAAGCCTGGGAGAAGCTGGCGGAAGGCAGCACTC
>NW_007234953.1:0-10493 GCF_000164805.1 Carlito syrichta
CCTCCTAATTAGCAACCAACTTAAAAAATAAACCTAATAGGTCTATTATGATGCAAAACATGATGTTTATAATTTGCATATATAGTCCGCTGACCGGGTTAATGAGAGCCGTGATGCACATTCAACCCAAGGCTCCCAGGGGTAGGAGAGTGTGAACTGCAGTTTTTAATCATTGTTGCAGGTTCAAGTACTAAAAGGGTTGGGATAGAGAAAGTCAAGTGGAGGGTCATATCTCAACAGAAAAATTTCTATTTCACTAATTGCTTGTTTCTACTAATAGATCTTTTAAAGGACTACTATTTTTTTGCATCTCCCAACTCTCCTGATACCGAGGTCGAACATTACAAGATGAGTAGAAGAAGCAGGGCCGATAGCTGCCCACAGTTGCCCTGCAACTTGGGGTCTTTGGCCTTCCAGACCTGGTCAACATGAAGGTCTCTGAGGCTGGCTTTCTACACCAGGTATCAGAATGGATCGGGCCTCGCGGTGGTGCCCCAAGAGGGGTTTGGAGGCCGGGTGCAGGAGCTCACACCTTTCATCCCAGTGCTCTCGATGGTCAAGGCAAGAGGATGGTCTGAGCTCCCAGGTCCGAGAGCCACCCACGAACCTTGGCGTGACCTTTTCTCTATAAGAAGTCAAAAATAAGTTGAGGTGGTGGCGCACCCCTGTTGTTCTGGCCACTCAGGGGGCCGAAGCGGAAGGATCACTGGAGTCCAGCTGGAGGAGATCACAGTGGCCGAGTGTGGCCCCTGAGCTCCAGCCTGGGTGACAGAGTGGGCATCCGACTCATAATAATAATACCAACCTCCACCACTAACACAAACATAGGCCAGGCTCAGGGGCTCAGCCTGGCATCCCATCCCTTCTGAGGCCCAGGAGAGTGAATGGTTTGAGTCTGTGGGTTGACACCTGTGAAGGACATGGGGCAAGATGTCATCTCAGCACTCAAAAATAAATCCAAATGTTAGGCAGGCTTGGTAGCTCAGCCATGTGGTTTCAGCCACTCGGGTGGCTGATGCTGGAGGATCACCAGAGCCCATCAGGTGGAGTCCGCAGAGGCCGGGAGAATGCCCTGCACTCCAACCTGGGTGAATGAGCGGGATTCCAACTGCAAATAATAATGACCATTGGGTTGTAGGTCACCACATCCTGTGTAGCTGGGACCATGGGTGCCACCATGCATGACTTGAGTGTTTTCATTATGGGGAGCATTACGTCTTGCTATGTAATCCATGCTGGTCTTGAACTCCCAGGTTCCAGCATTTCCCCATCTTGAACAGCCCGATTATCTGCTGATCCACCTACTTTAGGGAACTCTAGGCCCAGGGCTGAGGCCTCCTTCCCCTATGATCTCTGTTCAAGATGAACCTGACTCCATACACAAATGGATGCTCTTCTTTTCTTTCATTTTTTAAATTATTTTTGCAGTCAGAGTCTCACTCTTTCACCCAGGCTGGAGGGCAGTGGCTTGCACCCGGCCAGTGCAACATTGGCCCACCAGATTCTGGTGAACCTTACCCCACAGGCCTTCTGAGAAGTCAGAACAACTGGCACAAACTAACATGCCTGGCTCATTTGTAATGAAGGGTAGAGATGAGTTCTCTCCGAGTTACCTGGGTGAGTCTCTGGCTGGCCTCGGTTTTCCAAAGCACTGGGATGATGAGGTTGAACCCCCAAGCCCGGCTTTGATCCTTCATCTAAAACGAACAAGAAGGCCAGGTGTGGCATTCCACGCCTGGAATCCCAGTGCTCTGGGAGGCTGAATCAGGATGATCACTGTAGCCCAGGAGCTCAAGGCCAGCCTGGCCATGCAGGGATAACCCATTTCCACACCCATCCAAACAGGGGGTCTGGTGTCATGGTATCTGTTGTCCCAGACACTCCAGAGGCTAAGGAAGGAGGGTCACCAGAACCCATGATTTCGAGGCTGGTGGCGAATGATGGTCATGTCCCCAGGCCCTGCCTGGGTCACAGAGCCAAACCCTGTCTCCAAAATTATCAGAACTGTACACAGATTCTCAACTATGCATGGTGTGTTCAAAGGGTGACTGGCTTTAGAGACAGAAATAATGGGACATGGGAGGAAGAAATATCGCCAGGTAAGGGACGTGTCCCTGCCATTTCTTGGCAGAAGGTCCTCATTTCCGAGTAAGAGGGCCAGCCTACCTGGGGCACATTTCTCACTTCGGAGAGGAGAGTTTGCAGGAACCTGGCCAGGGAGCCTCTGGAACTCCCTCACCAAAGTGGGGGCAGCCATTGGGTTGGGTTGGACTGGAAGGGGCCAAGCTTGTGGAACCCTCGTATGTGGGGGAGATGTTGTGGGGGAAGGATTGAGGGTAGAAGGCTTGAAGGTGAATGAATTTCATTGTTGACTCAGAAATTCTTTTTCTGTCTTTGTTCCTTTCTTCTTTCTTCTTTCTTTCTTTCTTTCTTTCTTTCTTTCTTTCTTTCTTTCTTTCTTTCTTTCTTTCTTTTCCCCTCTTTCTCTTTGTTTCCTCACTAGGTAGCCCTGGCTGCTCTTAAATCACCCAACTCGATCCTTCCTCTTAGCCTAAGCCTCCCAAACTGCTGTGATCACAAGCTTTCCATTTCATTGATATCCTGGTCTTCCTGCCTGGTCTTGAACTCTGGGCCCAAGGCGATCTTCCTGCCGAGGCCTGCCCTCATGCAAGGTATTCGGTTTTGCTTCTGGTCGAGGTGGGGGCTTGCTATGATGTAGAACTTGGTCTCAGCTACTGGGCCCCAGCCATATTCGTGGCTCAGCCTCCCAAAGTGCTGAGGAGATAGGCATGAGTCACCCAGCTGGCCCTGCCACTCCTGACGGTTTGAGAATCACAAACTCTCTTTCCTCAAGACAGCACCTGGGAGGAATGAGCAGGCCCACCCTGGGGAACGAGGTGGGTGGAGGGGTGGTTGCCCCAGCAGAGACATGCCCCTGTGCCAGGCACTCACTCAGGCGGGCTCAGCGGGCCACTCAGACTACCCACTCCATGTCCTGGGTCATCTGAAGGGAGCTGGCTTTGTGGCGGGGCCCAGAGTGGGGTGTAAATTCTGGGTGCACGTGATCAGGCATGTCATGCTGGCCCTTTTGGGGGGTCAAAGCAAGAGGACGACCTGAGCCCCCAGATTCGAGACAAGCCCTGGCACCATGGTGACACTCGTCTCTACAAGAAACCAACAAAATTAGCCAAGCATGGTGGCACATGCCTGTCCTTCTGGCCACATGGAGGGCCTTGGTGGGAGGATCGCTGGAGCCCAGCCATTGGAGACCAAAGTGGCTGAGAGCGGGCCCTTGTGCTCTGTTCTGGGTGACAGAGTGGGACTCTGAATCAGAATAATAATATGAACCACCACTACCTCAACCACAGTCTGGGCTCCAGGGCTCAACCTGGCTTCACTGCCCTTTGGAGGCTGAGGCAAGTGGATGGCCTGAGCCTGAGGTTTTAAGACCAGGCCGGGACACTGGGTGAGACCTCATCTCGGCCATCAAAATTAAATCCAAATATTAGCTGGACGTGGTGGTGAAGGCCTGTGGTTCCAGACACTCTTGGGACCGAGGTGGGAGGATAGCCTGAGAGCAGCAGGTGGAGTCCACAGTGGCCATTAGCATGCCCCTGAGCTCCGGCCTGGGAGACAGAGTGGGATTCCAACTCCAAAGAATAATAATCACCACCACAAAACCCACCACCACCTCTACCACACAGCACGAGAGTCACCCTCAGGGATGGAAGAGGAAAAAGTAGTTTCTCACCTGTCGTTTGCAGGAGGTTTCAAAGATGGCCACTGGGCACGTCTGCCCCATGCCTTTGGTCATGCATCACACAAGGCCTGCCTCCACCCTCCACACTCATGCCCCATGGCAAAGTCACATGTGAGTTCACAGAAGACATGGTCCCAATTTAGGGCAGCTGTTGGGCACAGAGTGGTCAAGGCAGTCCTGCAACCCTGTGACCAACTCTGGTTCCAGTAGACTGGTTTGCCCCCTTCGGGCGAGGGAGGGCCCCTTCCTCTCCCAATCCCTCCATAGTCCCCCACCCATGCAGACTTTTCCCTGGGGACCCGCAGACACTTGTTATGATGCATGTGGAAGTCGTCTTTTTGTCCACTGGAGTCTCCATGTGCCAGGCTGGTGCATGGCACCACGATCGTGGCTCCCCTGGCCTCAACCTGCACATCTCAGTCATCCTCCTCCCTCAGCCCCCGAGCAGGCTGGACTCTGTGGGCCATCAAGTCTGGCTTGATTTTGGAGACCTCTCACCAAGATGAGGTCTGGTCACTTCTCTTGGGCTGGTCTCTGACCCATGGGCTCAGGCAGCCACCCACCTCGGTCTACCAGGGTGCATGGCTGATGGCCGTGAGAAAAAGTGCACGGCCTGGATTTGCATATTCTGTCAGTGGGAGTGATGCATAGGAACGCCCTGGGATGGATGCCACTGCTTTACATGTAGCTCGGACTGCAGGCACCACCAAATGCAACTCCAATGTTTATGTTCTGGGGAGAGACAAGGTCTCACTATGTGGCCCAGACTGGTCTCGAACTCTCGGGTTCCAGCCGTTCACCACCTCAGTCTCCCAAAACCACAGTCCTATTGACTGCCAATGCACCATCATTGGGAACTCTAGGCCCAAGGCTGAAGCCTCCCTCTCCAAAGGTCTCTGTCTGTTGATGATGACCCCACCTCCACACAAGAATGGAAGCTCTTCTTTTCTTTCCTGTTTTTTGAGTTGGAGTCTCACTTGTTCTCCCAGGCTGGAAGTGCTGTGACTTGCTCCCGGCACTGCAACCTCAGCCCGTGGGGCTCTGGTGAGCCTTCTCCCCCAGACTTCCTAGGAGCCAAAATGGGAATGAAGCAGGCGGAGGTGTGTGTGCACCCAAGCCGAGACAGGGCCCTGCTCCAGGTGCTCCCCTGTAATTGCTCAGGGGACAACTCCAGCCACCCTCTCTGGGTTCCCGGGTCATCAGGGTCATCAGAAGGGAATGGGCCTCATGGTGGGGCCCCGAGATGGGTTTGGAGGCCTGACATGGTAGCTCACGCTTGTCCCTCCGGTGCTTTGGGAAGCTGTGGAGAGAGGATGGCCTTAGCCACCTGGTTCAAGATAAGCCCAGGCACCTTGGCAACACCTTGTCTCTGCAAGAAGCCAAATAAATGTACTGAGCATGGTGACACATGCCTGTCATTCCGGTCATTCAGGCTGCTGCAGCAGGAGGAATGCTTGAGCCCAACCAGTAGAGGCCACAGTGGCTGAGAGCGGGCCTTGGCACTCCAGCCTGAGTGACAGAGCGTGATTCCTAATCAGAGTCATAATACCCACCACCACCACCACAACCACAGGCCAGGCTCAGGGGCATAGCCTGGCATCCCGTTCATTCAGAGGTCGAGGTGGGTGGATGGCCTGAGCCTGTGCGTTTGAGACCAGCCCAGGACACTGGGCAGGAAGATTGCCTGAGCCTAGCCACCCAGCCCGAGAAGTCACCCACAGGTATGGGAGAGGAAATGCACTTTACCCCCATCGTTCAAGGGAAGTTTCAAAGGTGGCCACCAAGTAAGTTTGTCCTGCACCTTCATCCACACATTCCAGAAGGCCTGGCTCCACCCTCCACCCTCCACACTCATCCCCCACAGCAAATATGTGTGTGAGCTCATGGAACAGGCAGCACCAATTTAGGGCTTCCATTGGGCACAGAGGGATCAAAGCGGATAGGCAACGCCATGGCCAACCCAGGTGTCGGTCACCTGGTCTGCCACCTTTGGCTGGGGGAGGGCTGCTTCCTCTCCTGATCACTCCATCGTCCACCACCCATGCGGACCTATGGCTGGGGAACCGTGGATGCCCATTGTGATACTTGTGGGAGCCGTATTTTTATCACCGAGGTCTCTTTCAACCTGGCTGTGGCACGGCAGCATGATTGCAGCTCCCGGGGCATTGACCAGTGGGGCTCAGGCGGTCCTCCTGCCTCAGCCTCCGAGCAGTCGGGACCCTGGAGGCCAACATGCCTGACTCAATTTTGGGAACCTCTTGCCGAAATGAGGTCTTTCAATGTCGCCAGGCTGGTCTCCAACCCCTGGTCCCAGGCAGCCTCCTGCCTCGGGCTCCCAGAGTGCAGAGCTGATGGCCATGAGCCAGGGTGCCCAGCCTGGGCTCGCAAGTTCTGTCAGTAGGGGCAATGAAAATAACGACCTGGGATGGAGGACTCTGCGTCCCATGTATCCAGGACCATGGACGCCACCAGGCAAGATTCCAGTGTTTGTATACTGGGGAGTGACAAGGTCTTGCTTCATGGCCCAAGCTGGTCTCGAACTCCTGGGCTCCAGCAGTCCACCACCTCGTCCTCCCAAAGCCAAGCACAATTTTCTACTGCTCAATCACCTTAAAGGAACTCTAAAGCTGGGGCCTCCTTCCAAAATGATCCATGTCTGTTCATGATGCTCCCAACTCCATATGCAACAGATGATCTTCCTTTCTTTTTTTTTCATTTTTTCTTTGAGTTGGAGTCCTACTTCATCTCCCAGGTTGGAGGGTGCTGGCTCGCTCACAGCCGTCACAGCCTCAGCCTGCTGGGCTCCAGCGAGCCTTTTCCCAGGCTTCTGAGGAGCCATAAGGAAAGGCACATGCCACTGAGCCCTCATTTGAGATGGAGGGTAGAGACGAGTCTCACCGAGGTTCCCGGATGGGTCTTGAACCGGGGGCTTGGGCCAGTCCCTGGGATGATGATCCCAGCCTCATCACCCCAAAGTACTGGGATGATGAGGCTGAGCACCAGAGTTTGGGTCTGAAAGGTGCCGAGTTTGGGGGACCCTCACACTGGGGGTCGGGGGAGAAGTACTGAGTGCAGAAGGTTTGCAGGAGAATGGATTTCTTTCTTTTTTCTTTCTTGCTTTCTTTTTTCTTTCTTTAATTTCTTTCTTTCTTTCCTTCCTTCCTTCCTTCCTTCCTTCTTTCCTTCCTTCCTTCCTTCTTTCCTTCCTTCCTTCCTTCTTTCCTTCCTTCCTTCCTTCCTTCCTTCCTTCTTTCTTTCTTTCTTTCTTTCTTTCTTTCTTTCTTTCTTTCTTTCTTTCTTTATTTTCTTTCCTCACTAGATTGCCCAGGCCACTCTCAAACCACCCAAATCAGGTCATCCTCTAGGTCTGGGCCTCCAAAACTGCTGCAATCACAGGCTTTCCATTTGGTCGACATCCTGGTCTTCCTACCCGGTTCTGAACTCCAGGCTGGAGGTGATCCTCCCACCGAGACTTGCCCTCATTCAAGGTTTTCTGGGTTTTACTTGGGTTCAAGGTTGGTGCTTGCTATAGTCTCCAGCCCAGTCTCAGGTCCTGGGCTTCGACCATCTTTCCATCTTGGCCTCCCCAAAATGCTGAGGAGACAGACATAAGTTGCCCAGCTGGCCACCAAACGGTTTGAGTATCATGCACTCCCTTTCCCCAAGGCCACCCCTGGGACTAGCCTGCAGATCCAGCCTGGGTATCGAGGTGTGGTGGTCTTGGGCAGTGACTCCATCTGCCCTCTCCAGGGTCCTGGCTCATCTGAAGGTAGTAGGCCTCTCGGTAGGGCCCCAAGAGGGGTGTGAAGCCTGGTCGCAGGGGCTCATGTGTGTCAACCCAGTGCTTTAGGAGGCCGAGGTGAGAGGATGACCTGAGCTCTTGGGTTCAAGACCATCCCGGGCAGCTTGGTGAGAGCTCATCTCTACAAGACGCCAAAAAAATGAACCGAGCATGGTGGCACATCCTGTCATTTCACACACTTGGGAGGCCGTGGTGGGAGGATTACCGAAGACCAGCCAGTGTAGGCTGTGGTGGCCTAGAGCAGGCCACTACACTCAGACCTGGGCAACTGAGCATGACGCCAACTAGGCAAGATGATACCAACCACCACCGCCACAACCACAGGCCAGGCTCAGAGGCTCAGACTGGCATCCTGTCCCTTCAGAGGCCTAGACGAGTGAATGGCCTGAGCCTGCAGATTGAGAACCAGCTCAGGAGACTGAGACTTCCTCTCAGCCATGAAAAAAAAAAACCAAATATTAGCCGGTCGTGGTGTTGCAGGCTTGTAGTTCTAATCACTTGAGGGGACGTTGCAGGATGATAGCCTGAGCCCAGCAGGTGAAGTCCTCAGTGGCTGTGAGCTTGCGCCTATGCTAAGGCCTGGGTGACAGCATGATTCTGACTCCAAATAATAATAATCACCACCACCGCCACCACCACCACCCTTGCCCCCCAGTGAGAGGAGTCACCCTCAGGGATGAGAGAGAAAAAAGCATTTCCCCCCTGTCATTTGTGAGAGGTTTCAAAGGTGGCCACCAGTCAAGTCTGTTCTGTGCCTAGGCCACGCATCCCAGAAGGCCCACCTCCACACTCCACACTTGTGCCCCGCATCCAAGAGCATGTGAACTCATGGAACAGATAGCCCTGAGTTAGGGCAGCCGTTGAACACAGAACAATCAAAGCGGTCTGGCAACGCTGTGACCAGCCCAGGTTCTGGTCACCTGGTCTGCCAAATTCGCGTGAGGGGAGGGTCCCTTCCTCTCCCAATCACTCCATTGTCCCCCACCCATGCAGACCTTTTGCTGCATGGCCATGGAGGCCAGTCATGATGCACGTGGGAGGTATGTTTTTAGTCTCCAGAGTCTCCACTGGCCTGGTAGGTCATGGTGGCACGATCATTGATCCCAGGGCCATGAACTGCAGGAGTGAGGAGTTCCTCCTGCTTCAGTCCTCTAGCAGCCAGGACTCCAAGGGCCACCATGACAGACCTGATTTTGGGACTTAATGCCAAGTTGAGGTCTGTCAATGTCGCCTGGGCTCATCTCTGAACCCTGGGCTTAGGCAGCCTCCTGCCTCAGCATCCCAGGGCATGAGACTGATGGCTGTGAACTATGGTGCCTGGCCTGGAATCGCACGTTCTGTCAGCGAGAGTGGTGCAAAGGAAAACACTTGTATGGAGGCCACCACATCCCATGTAGCCGGGACCATGGGCACCACCACACTCAACTCCAGTGTTTACATTCTGGGGAGCGACAAGAACTCATTACATGGCACAGGCTGGTCTTGAAATCCCGGCCTTCAACGGTCCCCCACCTTGGCCTCCAAAAGCCACAGTCCAATTGTCTGCTGATGCACCATCTTTCAGGAACTCTAGGCCCTAGACTGGGGCTTCCTTCCAAAATGATCTCTGTCTGTTCACACTGATCCCAATTCCATTCACAAATGGATCCTCTTCTTTTTTTTCCTTTTTTCATTTTTTTTATTCGAAGTCTCCATCCCTTGCCCAGGTTGGAGAGCAGTGGCTTGGTTCCAGCAACTGCAGCCATGGCCCACTGGGATCCTGTGAGCCCTTCCCCAGGTTCCGAGGAGCCAGAACAACAGGTACATGCCACCACACCCATCTCATTTGGGATGGAGGGAAAAGACGTGTCTCTCTGAGGAACCTAGGCAGGTCTCGGCCCATGGGCTCAGGCCAAAGGCTGGCCTCAGTCTCCCAAAATGCTGGGAAGGCGAGGCTCAGCTCCAGAGCACAGCCTTGATCCTTCTTCAAAAAATAACTAGAAGGTCTGGTACGTCAGCTAACTTCTGGAATCCCAGCACTCTGGGAGGCTGAGGATGGAGAATGAATGGAGCCTAGGAACCCAAGGCCATCCTGGGCCATGCAGGGAGTCCCCGTTTCCACACCCATAAACACAGGGGGTCTAGAGTTGAGGTGCCCATCTTCCTGGCCACTCCATAGGCTGAGGGAGGATGATCATCCAAGCCCTCGATTTTGAGGCTGGCGGTGAATGTCAATCGTGTCCCCAGGCCCCAGCCTGGGCCACAGAGCCATACCTTGTCTCTAAAAACATCACAATCATACACAGATTTTCAACTGTGCATGGTGTGATCACAGGGAGACTGTCTTTAGATCCAGGAAAAATGGAATGGGGGGAAGAAATGTTCCCAGGTGAGGGATGTGTCTTTTGCCTTTCATGGCAGAAGGTCCTCATTGCCGAGTTGGAGGGTCAGTCTGCCTGAGGTGCATTTCACATCTCAGAGAGGAGAGTCAACAGGAACCTGGCCAGGGAGCCTCGGGAACTCCTACACCAAAGTGGGAGCAGTCATGGGGGGAGTTTGTGGCTGAAAGGTGCCGAGCTTGTGGGACCTTAACATATGTGGGAGCAGGGCGGGAAGGACTTAGGGAAGAAGTATTGCAGGAGAATAGATTTCTTTCATTCTCTCTTTCCTTTCTTCCTTTCTACCTTCCTTCCTTCCTTCCTTACTTCTGTCCTTCCTTCCTTCCTTCCTTTCATTTTTTTCTTTTCTTTCCTCACTAGGTTGTCCATGCTGCTCTCAAACCAGCCAACTTGGGTCATCCTCTCGGCATGGTCTCCCAAACTCCTGCAATCACAGGCTTTCCATTTCATCAACATCCTGGTCTCCTCCTTGGTTTAGAACTCGGGCTGGAGGTGATACTCTCCTGAGGTCTGCCCTCAACCAAGGTTATCTGGGTTTTGTTTGTGGTTGAGG
>NW_007234954.1:0-587 GCF_000164805.1 Carlito syrichta
TCAGCTGGATGTGTCAGCTAGCTAACTAGTTAGCTAACGAGTTAAGTCAGCTGCTTTAGCCACCTAGTAAGCTCGTTAGCTAACAAGTTAAGTCGGATAACTAAGTCAGCTAGCTAGCATAATAGATAACGAGTAAGCTAACTAGTTAGCTAGCATGTTAAGAGATCTAACTAGCTAGGAAGCTAACTATTTAAGTGAGCTTGTTAGCTAGTTAGCTAGCTAGTTAGCTAAATGTATAAATCAGCTGGCTAGCAAGGTAGCGAGGCAGTTAGCTAACTATTTAATTCAGCTGTCTAGCTAGTAGCTAGCTAGTTAATTCAGCTAATTAAGTCACCCGTTTAGCCAGCTGGCTAGGTAGGTAGTGAGTTAGTTAAGTCAGTTGGCTAGCCAGTGGGATAGCTGATTAATTCAGTTATTTAAGATAGCTGGCTAGCCAACTGGCAAGGTAGCTAGCTAGCAAGTTAAGTCAGCTAGATAGCTACCTGGCTAGGTAATGATGTCTTTGAGATGTCAGCTGGCTAGCCAACTGACTAGCTGGTTAAGTCAGCTAGTTTAGTCAGCTGTCTAGCCAGCTGATTAGGTAGGTA
>NW_007234954.1:1654-9006 GCF_000164805.1 Carlito syrichta
GTAGTTAGCTAGTTAACTCAGCTGTCTATCCAGCTGGCTAGCTAGGTAGCTGGGCAGTTGTGTCAGTCTTCTAGCCAGCTGGCTAGCTACTTAAGTCACCTAGTTAAGTCAGTTGGATATTCAACTGGATAGCTAGGTAGCTTGTTAATTAAGTCAGATGGCTAATCACCTGGCTAGCTAATTAAGTCACCTAGTTAAGTCATCTGGCTAGCCAGCTGGCTAGCCGTATAGCAAGCTAGTTAATTCAGCTGTCTGGCAAGCAGGTCAGCCATTTATTCAGCTATTAAGTCAGCTCGCTAGCCAGCTGGCTACCTAGGTAGTGAGCTTGTTAAGTCAGTTGGCTGACCAGCTTGTTAGCTAATTAAGTCAGCTACTTAAGTCTGCTGACTAGCCTGCTTTCTAGCTAGGTAAAGAGCTAGTTAAGTTAGTTGGGTAGCCAGCTGGTAACTAGTTAAGTCTGTTAGTTTTGCCAGCTGGCTAGATGGTTAAGTCAACTTGTTAAGTCAGCTGGCTAGCCAACCTTATAGTTAGGTACCAAACTAGTTAATTAAACTGGCTAACCAGTTAGCTTGTTATTTAAGTCAGCTAATTAATTAATCTGGCTTCCCAGGTGCCTACCTAGATAGCTAACTAGTTAAGTCAGCTGGCTAGCCAGCTCGCTAGCCAGTTAATTCACCTAGTTAAGTCAGCTTGCTAGCCAGCTGATTAGCTAGGTAGCTAGGTAGTTAGTTCAGTAGGCAAGCCAGCGGTATATGTCAGTAGGAAGCTGGTTAAGTCCGGTAACTATCCACCTGGCTAGTTGGAGATGGCAGCTAGTTAAGTCAGCTTGCTAGCCAACTGACTAACTAGTTATGTCAGATAATTGAGTCAGCTGGCTAGCCAGCTGACTAGCTGGATAATTCTTCCAGTTAATTCAAGTGGCAAGCCAACTGGTTAGCTAGGTATCTCACTAGTTAAGTCAGCTGGCTAACCAGCTGGCTAGCTGGTTTAATCAGGGAGTTAAGTCAGCTGGGTAGCCACCTGGCTAGGTAGGTAGCTAGCTAATTAACTCAGCTGACTAGCTGACTGGCTAGCTAGTAAAGTCAGCTAGTTAAATGAGCTGGGTAGCTAGCTGGCTAGCTAGGTGGCTAGTTAGTTTAGCCGGATGACTATCAAGTTGTCAGCTAGTTAAGTCAACTGGTTAGCCAGCTGCCTAGCTAGGTGATTGGCAAGTTAAACTGGCTTGTTATTAGGCTGGTCAGTAGGTGGCCAGCTAGTTAAGCCTGCTGGATAGGGGGCTGAAAAGCATGGTGGCTGGCTAGCTAAGCTGACTGACTGTCCCACTCTCCAGACAGATGGCTGGCTTTTTATCCCAGCTTGCTAGCCAGGTGGTCATCCCGTTAGCTAGCTAGCCGGCAGCTTAGCCACCTAGTCAGCCAGGTAGGTTGCTAGTTAAGCCAGCTTGCTAGCCGTCTGGCCAACCAGGTAGCTAACTTGTTAAGGTAGCTGGCTAGCCAGCAAGACAGCCAACAAGCTAGTCAGCTAGCTAAGTCCACTAGCATATCAGCTAACTATCCAGCTTTCTAGTTAAGTCAGCTAGCTAGTAAGGGTGCTAGTCAACTAGCTAGTTAAGTCAGCTAGCTAGACAGCTAGCTACTTAGCAAGATAGTTAAGTCAGTTAGCCAGTAGCCAGATTGCTAGCTAGTTAAGTCAGCAAGATAGAGAGATAGCTTTTCTGCTAGCTAGGTTTGTCAGCTAGATAGCCAGCTATCTAGTCAGTTAGCTAGTCTTGTCAGTTAGCAAATCAGCTAGTTACTTAGCTATCTAGTCTGCTAGCAACTCAGCTATCTGGTCAGCTAACTATTGGGCTCGCTCGCTTTCCATCAGGTCAGCTAACTAGTCGGCTCACTCACCTGCCAACCAGTCGACAAACTTCTCGGGTCACTCACAGAACAATAAGTCAGCTAACTAATCGGCTTCCTCATCACTCGACTATTTAAGTCAGATAATGAATCAGCTTGCTTGCCAGTAGACTAATTAAGGCAGCTCACTTGTTGGTTCACTGTCCAGCCAACTAGTTAAGTTGGCTCACCGGTCGGCTCTATCGCCGGTGGACTAGTTAAATCTTCTGAGTTGTTGGCTCACTCACCAGCAGTCTAAATTCAGCTGATCAGCGAGCTCACATGCTGGACGACTAGTTATGTCAGGTGATGAGTAGGCTCAATTAGTGGTCGACTAGTAAAGTCAGCTGACAAGTCGACTCACTCACCAGCAGACTAGTTGATTCAGCTCACTTGGCTCACTCGCAGGCTGACTAAAGTCAGCTAACTGGTCAGCCTACTAGCCGGCCAACTAGTCGATTCAGCTAACCAATTGGCTGACTAATTGGCCAAATTTTCAGCTGATATGTTAGCTCAGCTAACTAGTCAGTCAACTAGTTAGGACAGCTAATTAATTTGCTAACAATTTGGTGGATTAGGTAGTTAGGCAAACCAGTATGGCAACGAGTTAACCGAGATAACTAGTGGGCCAACTCGTCAGTCAACTAGTTGACCAAGCAAACTAGTCATCCAACTAATCGGTCAACTTGATAAGCCAGCTAATAAGTCGGCCGAGTAGTCAGCCAATGTATTAAACCAGCTAGCATGTCGGCCGGCTACTCAGCCAACATTTTATGTCACCTAGTTAACTAGTTAACTAGTTAACTAATTTTCTCATTTACCAACTAGATAAAATAATTAGCTAACTCATTAACCAACTCGTTAAATCAGCTAACTATCTCGTTAGCCAACTAGTTAAGTCAGTGAACTAAGTCTGCTGGCTAAACAGCTGGCAAGCTAAGAAAGCTAGCTAAGTCAGCTAGCTCACTAATTAGCTAGCTATTTAAGTCAGCTACTTTAGTCTGTACCTAGCTTGTTAGCTAATTACTTAAGTCAGCTAGTTATTCAGCTAGTTAAATAGTTAGCTACATATTTAATTCAGGTAGTTAAGTCAGCTAGTTAACTAGTTAAGTCAGCCAGTTAAGTAAGTTAGCTAAGTAGTTAAGTCAGCTACCTAAGTCAGCTACTTAATTCAGCTAGTTAAGACAGCTTTCTAATTTAGTCAGCTTCTGAAGACAGCTAGCTAGCTAGTTAGCAAACGGGTTAAGTCAGCAAGTTGAGTCAGGTAGTTAGCTAGTTAACTGAATGGTTAAGTCAGCTGGATGAGTCAGCTAGCTAGCTAGTTAGCAAATGGGTTGAGTCAAATGGTTGAGTAGGCTAGCTAGCTAGTTAGCTAACGAGTTAAGTCAGCTGGATGAGTCAGATAGCTAGCTAGTTAGCTAACGAGTTAAGTAAGCTGGTTGAGTCAACTACCTACCTTGTGAGCTAATGAGTTAGGTCAGATAATTAAGAAAGCTAGAAAGCACGTTAGATAATGAGTAAGCTAACTAGTTAGATACCTGGTTAAGTTCGTAGACTATCCAGCTGGCTAGCTAGTTAAATCACCTAGATAAATCAGCTCACTGGCCAGCAGGTTAGCTACGTAGTTAGGTAGTTAAGTCAGCTGGCAAGCCAGCGGGCTATGAAGGTATGTAGCTAGTTAAGTCAGCTGGCTAGCCATCCAGCATCTAGTTATGTCAGCTACTTAAGTCAGCAGGCTATACAGCTGTCTAGCTAGGTAGCTAGCTAGTTAAGTCTGCTGGCTAGCCAGCTGGCTAGCTAGGTAGATAGGCAATTAAGTCAACTGACTAGCCAGCTGGCTAGCTAGTTAAGTCAGCTACTTAAGTTAACTGTCTAGCCAGCTTGCTAGCTAGGTAGCTAGCTTGTTATGTCAGCTGTATTGCCTAATGGCTCGATAGTTAAGGTAGATTGCTAATTAAGTAAGCTGGCTAGATAGCTGGCAAGTTAACTAAGTCACCTGGTTTAATCAGCTGGCTAGATATATAACAAGCTAGTTAATTCAGATTAGTAGCAAGAAGGCCAGCTATTTAAGTCAGCTAGTTAAGTCAGCTGGTTCTTCAGCTGTCTAGCTAGGTAGCTAGCAACTTAAGTGAATTGACTAGCCAGCTGGCAAGCTAATTAAGTCAGCTATGTCAGTCAGTTGGCTAGTCAGCTAGTTAGCTAGGTAGAGAGCTAGTTAAGTCATCAGGCTAGCCAGCTGGTTAACTAGTTAATTCAGCTAGATGTGTAAGTTGGCTAGCCAGCTGGCTAGCAGGTTATGTCAACTAGTTATGGCAGCTGGCTTGACAGCTGGGTAGCTGGGTAGCAAGCTAGTTAAGTGAGCTGGCTAGCCAGCTAGATGTTAAAATCAGCTAGTTAATTTAGCTGACTTCCCAGCTTCCTAGCTAGGTAGCTAGCTAGTTAAGTCAGCTAGTTATTTCAGCTGGCCAGGCAGCTTGCATGCTAGTTAAGTCAGCAAGTTAACTCAACGGACCAATCAGCTGGCTAGCTGGTTAAGTCAACTAGTTAAGTCAGCTGGGCAGCCAGTTGGATAGCTAGTTAACTAAGTCAGCTAGTTAAGTCAGCTGGTTAGCTAGATATCTTCCAAGTTAAGTCAGTTAATTTAGTCAGTTGGCTATCCAGCTATCTAGCAGGGTACCTAGCTAGTTAAATCACCTAGCTAGCAAGCTGGCTAGCTAGTTAAGTAACGTAGTTAAGACAGCTTGCTAATCAGCAGGCTAGCTAGGTAGTTAAATCAGTTGTCAAGGATAGGGCTATGTAGGTAGGTAGTTAGTTAAGTGTGCTGGCAACCATCAGGATATCTAGTTATATCAGCTAGTTAAGTAAGCTGGCTATCAAGCTGTCTAGCTAGGTAGGTAGTTAAGTCAGCTAGAGCTAGACCGATTCCTACTTAGTTAAGTCAGCTTGTTAAGTCAGCAGGCTAGGTTACTGGCTATCTAGGTAGCTAATCTATCTAGGCAGTTAATTCAGCTAACTAGCAACTGGCCAACTAGTAAAGTCAGCTAGTTTAGTCAGTTGGTTAACCAGCTGTCTAGCTAGTTAAGTCAGCTGGTGAAGTCAGTTTTTAGTCAGCTGGCTAGCTAGTTAAAACGTTGGTTATGTCACATGGGTAGCCAGATGGCTCACCAGTTATTTCAACTAGTTATGTGAGCTGGCTAGCTAGGTAGCTAGGAAATTTAGTCAGCTGGTTAGCCAGCTGGCAAGCTATTTAAGTCAGAGAGTTAAGACAGCTGGCTAACCAGCTTCCTAGACTGGTAGCTAGCTAGTTATGTCAGCTGTCTAGCCAGCTGGCTTGCTAGTTAAGTCACCTAGTTAAGTCAGGTGAGGAAGCAGCTGGCTAGCTAGGTAGCTTGCAAGTTAAGTCAGCAGGTAGACAGCTGGCTAGCTAGATAAGTCGCCTAGTTAATTGAGATGGCTATCCAGCTGACTAGCTATGTAGAATGCTAGCTAATTCAGCTGGCTAGAGCGCAGGCCAGCTAGTTATGACAGCTAACAAGTCAGCCGAGTAGTCATCCAACATGTTAAACCAGATAAGTTCTCGGCTGAATCGTCAGCCAACAAGTTAAGTCACCTAGCTAACTCATTACCCAACTAATTAAGAAAACTAGTTAACTCGTTTACCAAATAGTTACAACAGTTAGCTAACTCGTTAACCAACTTTTTAAGTCAGCTAGCTACCTTGTTAGCCAAGTAGTTAAGTCAGTTAGCTAATTGAACTAGCTAACTAGCTAGCTAGCTAGGCCAGCTAGCTAAGACAGCTCGCTCACTAGTTAGCTAACTATTTAAGTCAGCTACTTAAGTCTGCTACCTAACTAGTTAGCTAACCAGTTAACTCAGCTAGTTATTCAGTCAGCTAAATATTTAGTTAACTATTTGATTCAGGTAGTTGTCAGCTAACTAACTAGTTAAGTCAGCCAGTTAAGACAGCTAGCTAAGTAGTTTAGTCAGCTAGCTAAGTCAGCTATTTAAGTCAGTTTTCTAATTTAGTTAGCTGGTTAAAACAGCTAGCTAGGTAATTAGCTAACGTGTTAAGTCAGCAGGTTGAGTCATGTAGTTAGCTAGTTAACTAATGAGTTAAGTGAGCTGGTTCAATGTGCAGGCTAGCTAGTTAGCAAACGGCTTGAGTCAGCTGTTTGAGTATGCTTGCTAGCTACTTAGCTAACCTGTTAAGTCATCTGGATTAGTCATCTAGCTAGCTTGTTAGCTAAGGAGTTAAGTCAGTTGGATGAGTCAGCTGGCTAGCTCATTAGCTAACGAGTTCAGTCAAATGATTGCCAGCTAGCTAGCATGTTAGATAACGAGTAAGCTAACTACATAGCCATCTTTTGAAGACAGCTATCTAGCTAGGCAGCTAACTAGTTAAGTCAGCTTGTTACCTACGTAGCTAAGTAGTTAGCTAAATACTTGTCAGCTGGCTAGCTAGGTAGCTAGCTAGTCAGCTAACTATTTAAGTCAGCTGACTAGCTAGATAATTTGGTGATTAAGTCAGTTAGTTAAGTCAACTGGCTACCCAGCTGGCTAGCTAGGTAGTGAGCCAGTAAAATCAGTTGGCTAGTCAGCTGACTAGCTGGTTAATTCACCTAGTTAAAAGAGCTTGCAAGCCTACTGGCAATGTAACTAGCTAGTTAGATAAGTCAGCTTGCAAGCCAGTAGGCTAACTGTTCAATTCAGGTAGTTAAGTCAACAACCTTGCCTGACAGCTAGGTAAGTAGCTAGCTAGTAAGTGAGCTGACTAGCCAGCTTGCTAGCTTAAATCAGCTAGGTAAGTTAGTTGGCTAGCCAAGTGGCTAGATAGGTAGCCAGCTATTTAAGGCAGCTCTCTAGCCAGCTGACTTGCTTGTTAAGTTAGCTAATTATGTCATCTGGCAACCAGCTGGCTAGCTAGTTAAGTCAAATCGTTAAGTCAGTTGACTATCCTGCTTGTTAGCTAGGTAAAAAGTTAGTAAAGTCTGATTGCTAGTAATCAGGCTAGCTAGTTATTTCAGCTAGTTAAGTCAGCTGGCTAGCTAGTAAGCTAGCTATATAAGTCAGTTATTCATGTCAGCTAGTTAGCTATTTAAGTCAGCTAGTTAAGTCAGCTGGCTAGCTAGATAGTTAGCTAGGTAGCTAGCTTGTTAAGCCAGCTAGCTATGGCAGCTGGCTAGCTAGGTAGCTACCTGGTTAAGTCAGCTAGTCAAGTCAGATTGCTAGCTTGTTAACTCAGCGAGTTGAGTCAGCTGGCTAACCAGATGCCTAACTTAGTAGCTAGCTATTTAAGTCAGCTGGCTAGCCAGTAATCTAGCTCGTTAAACAACTTAGTTAAGTCAGCTCAGTAACCAGCTCGTTATCTAGGTATCTAGGTAGCTAATCAGCTGGCAAACGAGTGGGCTTCATAGGTAGCCAGCTATTTAAGTCAGCTGGTTATCCAGTTGGGCTAGCTAGGTAGGTAGGCAG
>NW_007234955.1:0-17498 GCF_000164805.1 Carlito syrichta
GCCACTGCACTCCAGTCTGGGTGACAGAGTGAGACTCCACCTCAAAAAAAAAACACTTTTCAAGAAACACAAACAACGTGCAAACTCTTGAAAAACACTTGGAAACAGGAATAATAGACAATAAACCTGTCAGATATCTAAGCAGAGCAATGAATTCCTCTCCAAGTAGAAATCAAGTTTGTGTATTTCCCTTATCTTTTAAAGACTTAGGAAAAACCCTTAATGGGCCACATAAGTTAAAAGTAACATTAGTGGGTCAAGTTTTAAACATAAACCACAAATTAAAAACTACACTGAGAATGCTTCTACTCTAAGTTTGACAAAAATCAGAAAGGTTGGTCATTAACTCATTGTTGTTTAGCAGAATTTTTTCACCTTAATTTTTAGTAGATAATTCTTCTATGTGGTACAACATCAGAAAGTCCAAATGGATATAATGCATTAAAATATTAAATTAGAGGGGATAAATGATCCTGACATACTCTTGGTTGGCTCCCCTTATCCTAGCCACATGTGAGTCATTAGTCCCACACAGGAGGAAGCCTGGTTAGGGCATAGCAGTGGCAGCTGAAGCCCAAGTGGAACAGAAACAAACATGTGATTGGATAGCCCCTGAGTGCACACTCCAGCAGTGGGCCCTGATTTTCAGTCCCAGACTGGAAAAATTTGCCTACAGATTATACTCAGCTGGTACCTGCTGCCAGAATTTGGCAGTCAACTTCCAACCCCAGATCAGGAAGGATCTTCTGCCAGCTCCACATGCTCATAAGTTAGATTTCCCCCATGGCAGGCAGCTCACTCTCTTTCAAGTGCTGGCATGGACTTGAATGGTCAGGGAGCAACACAAAAGACTCACCAAGTCTTTCCAGACAAGATTTCTAGGATGCAAACAACAAACAACAGACAGGGAACCAATTCCCCACATATTCCCCAAAGAGTACTTGCAATGGGGGTTGAAAACCAGCCCAACCAGATTAAGAACAGGAAAAACTGAAGTAGAAAAGACTTGTTTTAGTGGGGAAGTGAATAATCGGCTTAGAATAGAAAGACATCAACTAGCTTCAAAACAACACAACTAAAGAAGAAAGATAAAGAGGAAAGACTTGCTCTTCACAAAAAAAGAAGAGACACAGGGACTTGTAAGAGTCTTAAAGAGACAGGGCCCAAAAAGGAAGTGTCATGCACAAACAATGGAATCTCCCCAGAATGAAGACCTAGTCTGGATAACAGTCAGAGAACTCAGAGATTTGTTGGCTAAACTGAATAAAGAGAATGATGGGAAGCTATAAGGAAACACTCACAAAAGTCATAGAGGAAGTAAAAGCAGAGTTGGACAATTTCAGAAAGACCCAGTCTGAAATACTGGAAATAAGAAACTTTATCCTGGAATTTAAAAACAATAACATGCATAAGGAGCTGGATCAATCAGGCAGAGGAAAGAATCTCAGAGCTTGAAGACCACAATAAGGAACTAATCCAGTCTGTCAAATACACAGAACAAAAGTTCAAAAAGGACAAAAGTCTTCAAGACATGTAGGACTGTCAAGAAGCCAAAACTACACCTACTTGGCATTGCAGAAGCAGAAGGGAACACTGCTATGGAACAAACATTCCATGAGTTTATCCAAGAAAGCTTCCCACATCTCACTAGAGAGGCAACCATGTAAACACAAGAGACTTGGAAAACTTCTGTAAGGTATCACATGAGAAGACCAATCCAAGACATAGTCATCCATCTCCACAAAGTAAGCATGGAAGAAAAAATCCTAAAAGCAGTATGAGACAAAAGTCATACTACCTATTGGGGAAAGCCCATCAGAATTGTTTTCAACTTATTTGCAGAAACACTACAAACCAGAAGGGATAGTATTTCCATTTATAACATTCTCAGATACAAGCAATTCCAGCCAAGAATTTCCTTCCCCACTAAGCTAAACTTCATCAGTGAAAGAGAGTTAAAATCCTTCTCAGACATCTAATCCATAAGAGAATATTCGGCCCACAGACCAGCCCTTCAGAAGATGCTTTAAAAATGTAAACTCAGAAACAAAAGCATGATCATTCCCATCATAGAAGTACAGATAAGTGCAGAGTTAACAGAGCATATTGAGCATTCGCAAAAATAAAAACACACACATATGTAAATACAAAGCAAAAGGGAGCAAAGCAACCCCCTAAGAGCCCTATGACAGGAATGCCTTAAAAACAGTGTTGAGAGGAATACACACTCACATTTTAATAATTAATTTGAACATGAATGGGACTGAATGCACTACCGAAAAGGGATAGAGTGACAAAGTGAACAAATAAGCATGATCCAACAGCATTTTGCCTCCAGGAAACTCATCTCACTGCAAAGGACACCCACAGCCTCAAAGTTTAGGGCTGGAAATGATGTGTCAGACAAATGAAAAGCAGAAAAGAACAGGGGTAGCTATTCTGATAACAAAGCCGACTTAAAACCATCAAAAGTGAAAAAGGACATAGAAGGACACTACATAATAATAAAAAGCTCAATCCATCAGCAAGAAATATTCATCTTAAACATATATAGATGCAACATAGGAGCACCAAGTTTTCTAAAACAACTACTAGATAAACTAAGAGAGAACATTGACATTCACACAATCATAGTTGGAGACCTCAATACCCCACTGACAGACCCTTGCCGAGATCACTGAGGCAAAAAATCAACAAGGAGATCTGGAATCTTATCTCAACACTTGACCAAATGAATTTAATAGACATTTGCAGAACACTCCACCCAACACCTACAGAGTATACATTCTATTCATCAGCACATGGAACATACTTTAAGATTGGTCACATTCTTGGATATAAGTCAAGTGTAATCACATTTCAAAAGATAGAAATAATGCCATGAATATTCTTAGATCACAGTGGAATAAAAATAAATTTTACAATGAACAAGATCCCCTCAAAACACAAAATTACATGAGAGTGAAACAATATGCTGCTGAATGACTTCTGGGGCAACACAGAAAACATGACAAATAAAAAGAATGCTGGAAACAAATGAAAAAAAAGACACATCTTGCCATAATCTCTCAGATGCCTTAAAAGCAGTGTTGAGAGTATAATTTATAGCATTATGCACACACATAAAGAAATTAGAAAGATCACAAGTAAACAGCTTACTATCACACCTAAGAGAGCTGGAAAGGCGAGATCATCTAAATTCCAATTTCAGTAGAAAAATCTAGATCACTAAGATAAAGTCACAATTGCAGGATATAGAAAACTAAAACTCATAGAAAGGATCAACACTACAAAAAGCTTCTTCCTTGAAAAGATAAATAAGAATGACAGACCCTTGACCAAATTAACTAAAAAAACAAAAACAATAAAAAAATCAAATAAACACAATTAGAAATGAAAAAGTGATGTCACAACTGACACTTAAAAAATTTAAAAGATTATCAGACATTACTATGCACATCTGTATGCAAATAAATGAGAAAATCTAAAGGAAATGGAAGATTTTCTGGCATGATCCAACCTTCCAAGTTTGAAACAACAAAAGTAAAAAATTGTGACACTCCAGACAGACCAGTAGCAATCCAGGAAATAAATTCAGTCATTAGAAACCTTTACACACACACACACACACACACACACACACACAAGCAAAAATGTCCTGAACCAGATGGCTTCACTACTGGATTCTACAAGACATATAAGGAGAAACTGATACCAATCTTATTGAAAGTGTTCCAGGAAAATCAAGAACTATGGAATTCTCCCTAACACATTTGATGAAGCTAACATTATACTGATAACCACACCTGGCAAAGACTCAACAAGGAAAGGAAATTAAAGTCAAACTTCTTGATAAACATAGTTGCAAAAAATTCTCAATAAGATTCTAGTGAATTGGATCCAACAACACATCTAATGAATCCTAAAGAATCATCCACTATGACCAGGTTGGCTTCATTCTTGGAATGCAGGACTGGTTCAACATTCACAAGACCATAAATATAATTCAGCACATTAATGAAAGTAAAAGCAAGAACCACATGATTATCTCATTAGATGCACAAAAGGCATTTGATAAAATCCATCATCTCTTCTTGATTAAAAACTCTCAAAAACATAGATATAGGAGAATCATTCCCCAAAACAGTAAGAGCAATCTCTGATAAACCCACAACAGTCATTTTGATTAATGGGTAGAAAATGGAAGCATTCTCCCTAAGAATAGAAACAAGACAAGGATACCCAGTTTCATCACTCCTATTCAGCATAGTGCTGGAAGTCCTAACCAGAGCAATCAGGCAAGAGATGGAAATCAGAAGTATCCTGAAAGGAAAAGAGGAAGCTAAACTACCCCTCTTTGCATATGATGATTCTATACCTAGAAAATCCAAAAGCCTTCTCACACTGGTAAATGACTTTGGTAAAGTCTCAGGTTACAAAATAAACATGCAAAAAACAGTTGCATTTCTATACGCCAGCAACAAGCAGGTGGATATAATTAAATTAAAAATGTAATCCTACTCACCATAATGAAATGAAATATTTGGTATCCACCCAACAAGGGAAGTGAAAGACTTTCACAGTGAGAACTACAAACACTACTGAAAGAAATCAAACATGACACAGACAAATGAAAAAAATCCCATGCTAATAAATTGGAAGACTCAACATTATCAAAATGTTCATCTGACCCAAGGCAATCTACAGATTCAATACAATACCCATCACACTACCAACATCATTTTTTAGATCTGGAAATGATGATACCAAAATTCATATGGAAACAGAAAAAGAGTACAAATAGCTAAGGCAGTCTTCAGCAAAAGGAACAAACAGAAAGTATCACACTTTCAGACTTTAAACTTTATTAAAAGACTTTAAAATTTATTACAAATCTGCATAACATTGGTAAAGAAATATGCACATACCCCAATGGAACAAGACAGAAATACCAGAAGTGAAACCATGGTATCTCAATAAACTCATCTTTGATAAAGTCACCAATAACAATCATTAGGGAAAGGAGATCATATTTAGCAAATGGTGCTGGGATAACTGGCTAACAACATGCAGAAGAATGAAACTAGATCCCTGTCTATCACCATATACAAAAATCAACTCAAAATGGATGAAGAACTGTTGGGAGCCAACATCTATACCTACATGGCTGAGGCCTGTAAAGGCCCATCTGGAAGATCACCTCTGACATAGGATATCACTTATACCTATAATATTGGCGTGTGATTAGTGACCAGTGTGCATACATGGCAGTAAAACTTATAAGTAAATATCAATATGCCTGATGGAGAGTGCACAGCAGAATTATTTTTCTCTGTCTTTCTAAGTTTTACTTCTTTCTAGATATTTTTTAACTTCTATTTCCTGGTAGACTGGGTAGTCAGCTCTTGTTCCCGAAAGCTGTTTCCCCTAGGGCTAAGATTAGAAACTAAATTACCATGATAGTTTTGTCGCCCTGCCCCTAGCCAGGCAGAACGTTTTCTTTTGTTTCATTAATTACCAAAACTCTGTCTGCTTCAGCCCATAGCCGCCATCATGGCGGCCATGCATTTCCTTGTTCAAGAGTGTGACAGCTACTATTTGATTTTTAGAGTAGACTTGTTAGGATAAAATATATACATATACACTCATAGTTACGTAAATTTATGCTTGCTGTTTTGTTTCCTTTTGCTACATTATTCAAATATAATAGTTACTATATGATTTATAAAAGAATTAACGATAAAGTATTAGCTTAATAAGATATAGCATAGTATTAAAGTCCAATCACTAGATCATATAAAAATTAAAGTTTAGACATATGAAACTCATATGAATTATAGTAAAGTTTGGTAGTTTAAGAATAAGTTTTAACTGAGTTATAAGGCATTATGTTAAATCGTAATAGGATAATAGTATAACTAACAGCTAAGTCATTTAAGTAAACTTATAGATTATAGTATAGTGTTAAGTTGATAATATTAATTGTTAAAAATATTAGGAGTCAATGAACTTGGATTGAACCTAGAGTTAACTTAGAAAAGTTTTTTGTATTAATCAGGGTTTAGAACAAAGAGTATAATATGAATGATTCATTGAACATTATGGAAAACACTTTGAACGATTTGTATTGAAATTGTGCACCTGTGACCTTAATGTGGGTTTTTGTGAAGCACGACAGGCATCATGGAATTCGAATTGTTTGCTTGCTTGGAACTTGCAAATCTCGTGATGGTCTTGTGATGCATAGTTTGTAAAGCATGGAACTTGTACGCCCCCAGCAAGTGATTATCACACTGCTGGAGGGTATAGAAAATGGTATATAAGTTGGAAGGAGTCCGAATAAAATTTGGCTTCAGTCCTGATCAGACTGTTCCCAGAAGAACTGCCTCTGAGTGGTCTCTTCTCGCCATCCAGATTCTCTGGTGCGGGTCCTAACCCTTCCCTCCAAGGTTGGAGTGGGTCTCCGACAAAGAACCTAAACATAAAACTATAAGTATTTTAGATGATAGCATGGGAAACACACTTGTGGATATTAGAGTAGGCAATGAATTCATGACCAAGTCCCCAAAAGCAAATGGTACAAAAGCTAATATAGACAGGCGGGACCTCATCAAACTGAAAAGCTTTTACATAGCAAAATAAACTATCAAGAGAGTAAAGAGACAACCTACAGAATGGGGGGGAAATTGCAAATTATGTATCTGACAAAGACATACCATCCAGAATCTATAAGGAACTCAAACAAGGTGAAAGAAAATAACAAAGTGGGTGAAGAACATGAACAGTCAATTCTCAAAAGATGACATACTAGCAGCCAACAGACCATGAAAAAATGCTCAGCCTCACTAATCATCAGAGAAATGCAAATCAAAAGTAAATTAAGATACCACATAATTCTGGGAAGAATGGCTATTATTAACAAGTTGAAAACAACAGATGCTGGCACAGCTGCAGAGACAAAAATACTTCTACACTCACGGTTGATGGGAATGTAAGCTAGTTCAACCTCTATGGAAAGCAATGTAGTGATTTCTAAAATAACCTAAAATCGATCTTTTCATACTATCCAGCAATCTATCTCCTGAAAATATACCTGGAACATAAATCCCTCTACCAAAAAGACACCTGCATACACATAATCATTGCTGCACTATTCACAATATAAAAAACATGGAACCAACCCTGCTGTTCATCAAAAGTGGGCTGAATAAAGAAAATGTGGTACATATACATGATGGAGTATTGTGCAGCCATAAATGAGAACACAATCTTGGTCTTCGCAGCAACTTAGATGGAGTTGGAAACCATCATACTAAGTGAGCTATCACAGAAACAAAGAACTTAATACTGCATATTGTCATTCATAAGTTGGTCCTAAACACTAGTCACATTAGCACGATGGTGGGATAGGCAGTTGCTGGGCACTGCTAGAAGAGGGAGAAATGGAGAAGTGAGGGGTCATGTGACATCACAAAGGGTAACTACTGTGGGAGTGAGAGCCACTTGGGTGCCCAAACTTCATCCACGTGCATCCTGCTTATGTCATAAATCCTCACTTGTACACCACAACTCTATAAAAAATAAATTAATTAAAAAGAAAAATTTAAAACATTAAAAACTTATCAAACTTATTTAAAACATACATATATCTTATATATGTATGTTATACACATATCTTATACAGACATGTCTATATAAGATAATAGCCTAAACTCATGGAATGAAAAGAAAATGGGATGGCATTATGACATACATTTTTAAAAATATTAAATATAGTATGTGATAAGTGCTTTTTTTGAAGGGCTCAATGGTTGGAATAAGGAATGGATTAATTCTTTTGTATATCTGCAGTAGGCAAGAATTTAATGAGTAACTTTCTGTGGTAGACATAGTTATCTCTCAATATTTCCCCCCTTCTATTGCTCCTGACTTATTTAGCTGGTCACTATGTTTATAAAAATAATTCTGTTTACCAACTTTTCTGTCATCAGGGTGTGGCCCTTTGACCAAGTCCTGGCCAATAAGATGTAACCAAAACTGTTTTGTGATATCCTTTGGGAACTTTCTTAAAAAGACAGCTATTACCTGCATTTAATCCACACTTCATCCCTTTCTCCATCCTGTGGACTGAAATACAGATGCAATGGCTGCCACTTTGAACCTCACAGAGTATGACTTTTTCTTAGGTAGTGAAAAGATCCTGAGTCACTGAGAATTTTGGAGGACATAGCTCTTTACCAGTTCTGCCCTTCAAACTCCACACATTTCTGTAAGACATAAATTTATATTGATGCCATTATTTTATATCTCTATAACTTGTGGAAAAATCTAGTTTCTACTGAGAGGCTGATCAGGACATTTACATAAATTCTGCCTAATAACAGTATAGCGAGCACAAGAACACATTGAGAACAAAAACAATAGATTCTGAATAAAAATCTGAGTGTTTAATGATCCCAGATTTAAGAGGATTAGAGCTTTCCTGGAAAGAAATGTGGCAGGCTGAGGAGTTAATCCCTTTTCTTCCCAGGCACTTGCAATTCTATCCAAGATAGAAGATAGGATTTCTGAAATGTCAAAGGAACGATGTCCATGTGGTCCCAGAGATAGCACATGTGTGAGACCACCACACTTTGGTTAGAAGAGGGTGCATCTCCTAGCTCAACCTCTAGGCTGTCTCTGATTCTTCTGCCCAGATCCTTGCTTTTCAAGGGTCTGTATTCAGAGAGTTGAAGCATAATCACCTCATTTTGATGTCTCAAGATCTATTCCAAAGCCTCAGCACTAACCTCCATTAGTTGGTTTTCTTATTTGACAAAATGACTACTTCAACTCTATTTCTCACCTTTTATTCAAATCCATAAGGAGGGAGCATGGGGTGTACCCTTTTTCAGGAAAAGAAAGGCCTTTTTATAATTTCTGAAGTCATCCTCTTATGTTTCATCAACCAGAACATTGTCAAATGGCCACCCTTAACTGCAAAAGGATGTTTTCAAAAGTAATGTTTTGCTGGGGTCTGGGTTCATTGCTACCCTAAAGTAAGCTGTAGTTATTTGCAAGGAAACAGAGGAGTGACATTTGCCAAACTGGATGCACCAGCATAGAGAAATAGTGGACTCAAGGGACTGGAGAGTCCATTTAAAGAGGACTGGCTCCCTTTATTCAGTATTCCCAGATTTTCTGATCTTTTCAGATAAGCCAGAAATCTAGATTTTTATTAGAAGTTTTCCGATTTCTAAAATATTATACAGATCAGAAAAAATATTCTACTGATTAAATATGACCAACTTGTGACCTTTTATTTTGGTCACTTAGGCTCACGCTTATAAAATCAGACTGTGAATCCCAGTTGACCCATGGAAGCAATTGAATCTTCAGCAGATATGATCTCTGATGTTGGAATATAGCAAGGGACTTGAGCTAACTCCAACTTGTTTGCCACTGTTTTTTTCTTTATCCAAGAACCCTAATTTCTTAAGAAATATGACATCTGTGGAAGCTGGGTCACTAGTAGATTACATTTCTTCAGCTTTGTCAATTTGGTGAGCCTGATACCAGGTGGGGTGTTGTGCAAAACTCGTGTGTTCTTTGACTTTATCCTAAAATCACATATCCTGTCTTTATAGGAGACCTTGCCAGACTTTTCCAACTCACAAGTTCATGAACTAAAATGTGGTCTTCTTATTATTTCTATGGTTTTGATCAGTTAAGGGGTGATATTCAGTCTTCCATCTTCAACAGGGAAGCTAAAAAAGTTTTAGTGATGATTATGCTTAACTGTAAACTTAAAGATAGGGCTGTTCTATTCTTATATCTAATGAGATTTTATTTTGATTGACTGAGGAGGTAGGTTAGGTTGGTGAGTCCACATGCCAGTCTGACCTGCAACAAAAATGTAATAAGAAAAATATCTGCCTACAAGACCATCCTAAAACCTGCCTACAAGAAATTTACCTATTGATGCCTAAATTGTACTAGCGACCCTGACTCACACTCACCAAGAATTCCTTTTTTTATTAATATAAAGATGTTGGATACAATTCAAACTTAGGTATCCAAACGTTGATTATGCAGGTACCCTTGTAATGAAGTATGTCCCTCCCTCCCTTAGCAGTTTTCCTTAACTGCCAATCCCACGCCCCCTTCCCTGACAGTTTCCCACTACTGCCAGTCCCTTTCTTATAGTCTTATAATTGTTCAATGTCTGCTTATGAGTGAGAACATATGGCAATCTGTTCTTTGTTTCTGTGATAGATCACTGAGTATGATAGACTCTAAATCCATCCAAGTTGCTGTGAAGTCCATATGTTTGTCCTTCTTTATGGCTGCATGATAGTCCATTGTGTATATGTACTACTTTTTTTATCCAGTCTGGCTTCCATGGGCAACATGGTTTGTTCCATGTTTTTGCTATTGTGAATAGAATTACAACTAACATGTGTGTGCAGGTACCTTTTTTTGTGGAATGATTTTATTTACTCCGTGTATATTCTCAATTGGGGAATTGCTGGGTCATATCGAAGGTCTGTCAGTGACCAGCACTGACCAAGGGTGGGTTAGGACCCACACCAGAGAATCTGGACGGTGAGAAGAGACCACTCGGAGGCAGTTCTTCTGGGAACAGTCTGATCAGGACTGAAGTCAAATTTTATTTGGACTCCTTCCAACTTATATACCATTTTCTATACCCTCCAGCAGTGTGATAATCACTCACTGGGGGCATACAAGTTCTGTGCTTTACAAACTATGCATCACAAGACCACCACGAGATCTGCAATTTCCAAGCAAACAATTCGAATTCCATGATGCCTGCCATGCTTACATTAAGGTCACAGGTGCACAATTTCAATACAAATCGTTCAAAGTGTTTTCCATAATGTTCAATGAATCATTCATATTATACTCTTTGTTCTATACACTGATTAATACAAAAAACTTTTCTAAGTTAACTCTAGGTTTACTGACTTCTAATATTTTTAACGATTAATATTATCAACTTAACACTATACTATAATCTATAAGTTTACTTAAATGACTTAGCTGTTAGTTATACTATTATCCTAATACGATTTAACGTAATGCCTTATAACTCAGTTAAAACTCATTCTTAAACTACCAAACTTTACTATAATTCATATGAGTTTCATATGTCTAAACTTTAATTTTTATATAATCTAATGATTGACCTTTAATACTATGCTATATCCTATTAAGCTAATACCTCATCATTAATTCTTTTATAAATTGTATAGTAATACGTATAATACGTATAAATCGTATAGTATTATATTTGAATAATGTAGCAAAAGGAAACAAAACAGCAAGCATAAATTTAGGCAACTATGAGTGTATATGTATATATTTTATCCTAACAAGTCTACTCTAAAAATCAAATAGTAGCTGTCACACTCTTGAACAAGGAAATGCATGGCTACCAAGATGGCGGCCATGGGCTGAAGCAGACAGAGTTTTAGTAATTAATGAAACAAAAGAAAACGTTCTGCCTGGCTAGGGGCAGGGTGACAAAACTATCATGGTAATCTAAGTTTTAATCTTAGCCCTAGGGGAAACAGCTTTCCAAAACTGACTACCCAGTCTACCAGGAAATAGAAGTTAAAAAATATCTAGAAAGAAGTAAAACTTAGAAAGACAGAGAAAAATAATTGTGCTATGCACTTTCCATCAGGTGTACTGAGATTTACTTATAAGTTTTACTGCCATGTATGCACACTGGTCACTAATCACACGCCAATATTGTAGGTATAAGTGATATCCTATGTCAGAGGTGATCTTCCAGATGGGCCTTTACAGGCCTCAGCCATGTAGGTATAGATGTTGGCTCCCAACGAAGGTAAATTTCTAGTTTTTGCAGAAATAAACACACTATCTCCCAAAGAGGTTACCCTAGTTTGCATTTCCACCAGCAATGTAGAAGCATTCCTTTTTCTCTGCGTCCTCACCAACACCTGTTGTTGTTTGTTTTTAATGATGGGCATTATTACTGGGGTTAAGTGGTATTACAATGTGGTTTTGCTTTGCATTTCTTTGATGGCTAGTGAGGCTGAGCACTTTTTAATGTGTCTGTTGGCTGCCCGTATATCTTCTTTTGAGAAGCATCTATTCATGTCTTTTGCCCACTTCTAAATGGGGCTGTTTTATTTATTTAGTTTTTTTTGCAGAAGGAACCCATCAAGAATTTTTAGGGTAGAGTCTACCATTTCCCTCTGACTCTATGTCAATATCTAAGAATGGTTGCTTTGTACTTTGATACACTATAATTACTTCCATATATGTAATATTTCTTCTGTCAAAGTAATTGTTCCCTCTTTTCACAAACATAAGGTGAATATTTTGCCTGAAACCGAGTACTACATGTTAGTTTTCAAATCTCTATAATCAAGTATAATACAAACAAGACCAAGTCTTAAGGCTCCCACTCAAAGAAATTCAGCACTCTCTGCAGAAACAAAAGTTTGAATGCCTTTTGAGAAAACCCAAAGCCATTGTTTCATATATTTTGTCCATTTTTCTAGTTGGTTTCGGCAAGAGGATAAATCTGATAGTTCTTGTTTTTCCATCATGGCCAGAAAAGGGAGTCAAAACACAGCCCATAGAAACTTGTTTCCTCTTTTGTAATAGCAGTTCTTTTCTTCCCAGTAGCAGCTCTGCTATTTCTACTCTAAATATCATTAGCATATCTAGGCTTTCTGTTTTTTCCTTTCTTCCTGCTACTTCTCCCTGTGTCCCTCATCAGCGTAATAAAAAGCTGAATAGCTGTTCAGCAAACATAGTCGCCTTCATCTTAGCAGATATTGGTTGGGGGGTCAGCCTTGGAAAGAACTGGACATCAGACATCTTTTAATGTCTTCTTTTACTACTGCTATTTCTGTTTACATTCATATTGCTTGTCTATTATCTGTCTCCACCATTAAGAGACTTTAATTTCCATGAGAATAGGGGCCATACCAGAATCATTTACTTCTGAATACTGGGTGCTTTCCTTATAAAAGGAATCCAACATATTTTTTGAAGAAATATATGTTGTGAAAGAAATGAATGTATTTTTAAAATAAATACACATAGGTGATAGAGGTTGGTAGAAATCTTTTAGAACCCTGTGTTTATGATTTAAAAAGTTTTTGTCTTAGAAACACTATAACTCAGAGACTAAAACATTTTACAATATTTCCTGTATTAAAAACCGTAAGTCAATTGTTATTGGATTTTTAGATTATTTCTGATTTTATTACAATTATCCACTACTTCCTCTTTTTCAGTTTTCGGGTTATTCACCTTTGATAGAAGTATTAACATTTATTTGTTCATTGGGGGAACTGTTTTGTAAAGACTCAAAGATTTGAGAACACAGTAACTAAAGATAATGTATAATTTATAATTATGGAGTAGCTTGGATACAGGGAAAATCAGGCATATTGTCTGATGATTTTCAGAACAGTCTATTTAAATTATGGATTTGGAAAAGAAAAATGAAATATATAAGAAAAGGAAATATAGATATTTTGAGCGAGTATATGAGTCTTGACAAGAAATTTGCAAAATCATTAGCTTTGCAAAAATTTACTTACCCTACAAACTTCCCATATTATTTGCAAGATCCTTGAGGATTTGTTTTTTTGTTTGTTTGCCTTTTGTCAAGATAGAGAAAAAACCAGGATTTTGCACTTTGTGGGAGACGCATAATATTTTATTGATCATAGTTCTTCACATGATGGTATAGGTAAAATTCATTTCTGTTAGGGTATGGGCAGGGTGAGGGTGGATGGAGAGAGAGTGAGTGGGGCGCAGGGTGGCACAGCACCACCAGGGCAGGCAGGCCAGAGGTGCATGCTGGGAACCCAGAGATCTGAGTAAATGCAAAGAATTGAAACACACAAAGGTGAAAGAAGATTTATTTAAGAAAGCTTCACCCCACACAGACAGGGTGTGGGTCTACACTCTAGTCATGTGGCATCATAGCCCCCCACAGCCTTGGCTTAAATCCTTTCCTTGGAGATGTTGCACATGACTGCCATGACTTCCTTATCAACCACCTGTGCATGTCCTGGAGAACTTGTGACACAGAGACCCACTGATGTCCACCCACATTATCATAGCCCCTAGAGTAGGGCGTGACAAAGATTCTAATTCTCCTGCACCTTCCTGAACAACATTCCCTAGAGCTCTTGGAGGGTGCACCTTCCCTTATCTCCTAGGCGTTCCCAGTGGGTAGCTTTGGGGGAATCCTTGGCTTTCCTGTAGATAGTGACCAATTTACTAGAAGATCGAATCCCCACCTGCTCCCTCTCTGAGTGGTCATAACTTTTGTAATTACAAGTTTCATGACCTTACAATCCTTGCCCAAGACATGATGTCTTAGATCTTGTAAATTCCCCTTTATTATAGGCAGCTTGCTTGCCACTATGAGATACCTCTGATACCTGGCACCAGGAAGTCTGTTCCTGAAAAGACAAAGTCAGCAAAGTTAATTTTACTTAAAGTGAGCATTTTTCCAAAAGCATAGCTTCTACTTTTTTATCATTGTATTAAGAGTTAGGAAGAATAGTAAAAGAAAATGCATTTCCTACAATCGGACTGTTCTTTCATTCCCCACTCTTGCTCTTGGAAATATTCTTATAATCCTGGGAAATGGGGTTAAGATTATTCTTCTGTAACTACTTCCTGCTGAAATGGGCCATAGAGATGTCCCTACCTATCTATTTCCAAGGGCATGAATAGGAAACGACAGGAGCTTAACTGAATACTATTTGGATTTAATAAGACATCGAGTAAGAGCACAGGCAAAAATTATTAAGCAAACAATGATGGAAAAGGCTATGACCTCAAAAACAATGTTGGAAAAGTAAAAGTAGTCCTGTGCGTTATATGTATGCTTAGCCAAAACCTCCAACTTATCAATGTAAGTTAAAATATTACTTTGTTAATTATCTTTAGTTGTACTTTAACAAGGAAAAATAGCCACTTTGATAAAGTTTGAAGAGAGAAATATTGAAAACATTAGAGACATGTAGTTAGGTTGTAGCTTTAATTGATAATTCAAAACAGGTAAATATTGGCAAGAGAAAATGGTTTCTTTTGTTTTTATAATAGGTCTGATATACTTTATATGCTAGAGGGTGAAACCCAGGTTATTTTTTCATCCATCCTATGTTGGATGTAATTCTTGTGCCTGGTCTCCAGGAATTCAGGAGAAAGGTGTGGGACAGGTGTGGTTCCTGGAGCTTGCTTCTTATCTCACCCTAGAGAGACTGATTGAGAACTGGAAGAGTTTAAGTATTAAAATTTATAAAAGCATAATGTTATAACACAAGATTACAGTAGTTATTGCAAAAGCTACTTATTTAGCCAAAGTGATAGTCCAAAGATATTGAAAAGAAAAAAAAACCTCACTTTTTTTTGTAACAAAGACAGTGGGGGAGATAAAAAACCTCGTTTTTTTGTAACAAAGACAGTGGAGGAGGGCTAGTTGAATTTTGTCTCTTTCTTCCCCCCTCTGTTGTTTAAAGGAGAAAATTCTTTTGGAGATTATTAATTAAGAAGTTTATGCTCTGGTCTTTGAACAATCAGGAGTATAATGTCCCTTCCCAATAATGGAACTGGACACATTGGTATAACAAGGAAGGAGTGTTGAAATATTTTATCTCCCAGAACACATGGAAGTAATGGTGTAGTGAGGGGCCTGGATATATAGAATTTCAAGGTATGTGCCATTTTTCTTTAAATACAAATCAACTGCAGAAGGGTTTTAGGAGCTAGGGAACCAGGTTCTGGCCAGGTTTCACCATTCCCCCGCATATATTATGGCAAGTTAATGTTGCAGTAAAATATTAAACACTTTGGGTGAATATCCTCACTGAGTTTTAAAACTTTAAGGCATTTTAAAAGGCATTCCAGTGGTGTATCTTTCTTTACAACTGATTGAGAGTTTCCCATGGTTCCTGTAAAAGGAAACAGGAGTACTATTGGAATGGGCTCTTGGTTTCATGGGTTTGTTTCTGGGTCTTAACCCATCCAGATTCCCTGCTGGGCATCCCCAACAAGTGCAAAGGATGTTAGTCAGCAGGGAGAGGGCATCCTCCTGTCCCTGTGTCCACTGGAGCTTGCCAGACACTATTCTCCACCATGTCTTGGAAGGTCTAGTACCAGGACTTTCAGCAACTAGGTCCCCGACCCTTGCTAGGAATCTCCCAAGTTGTAAACTGGAAACCCAAGAGACCCAGAAAGTCATCTGAAAAAAAGGCGGTTCAAGAGCGCACATCCAAATATGTGGGTATGTGTATAATAACTAAGGGATGACTCACCAAAGGTGCAGAAAGGTGTACCATAGCTGTTGGACTTTCAAGGTCCTTCATGAAATTATCTCACCAGCCAGAAAGAAAAAGAGTGAAGAAAACCAAGCACTTTGTGTCCCACCCATACGGGTGCTGGCGGTCCAAACTTTCCTTCAGGGACCTTCTTGCCTCCCTAGGGAGTAGCCCTAGGCAGAGACTGTCACTTATCTTCCGAGATCCAGCCCGGTCCATGGGGAAATTCAGAGATCTTGGCTAGAAGGAAGTAAAGTGTTAACCTTAGTACCTCATCCTGTCAGACTACAGTGGTCTGATATCTTTCCCTGGGGCTTTCAACACAGTGAAGTGTAGCCTCAGCCACAGCTTTCATTTGTCACCAGGTTCCAACACAGTCCACAGAGGGCCACCAGTTAAGAAATATGGAAGGTGAGAGAGACAGAGAGAGAGAGAGAGAGACAGAGAATCTCGGTGGGACCTTCAAAAATGTTAGGGTATGGACAGGGTGAAAGTGGATGGAGAGAGAGGGAGAGGGACGCAGGGAGGTGCAGCACTTCTGGGGCTGGCAAGCCGCTTTTGTGCACTGGGAACTCAGAGATCCGAGTAAATGCAAAGAATTGCAATACACAGAGGTGAAAGAAGATAAGATTTATTTGAGAAAGCTTCACCCCCCACAGACAGGGAGTGGGCCTACACTCTAGGTGAGGGTGGCATCGTAGCCCCCCAAAGCCTTAGCTTAAATCCTTTCCTTGTAGATATTGCATGTAACTGCCATGGCTACCTTATCAACCACCTGTGGATGTCCTAGAGAACCTGTGACACAGAGACCCACTGATGTCCGCCCACATTATCATAGCCCCTAGAGAAGGGCATGACAAGGATTGTAATTCTCCTGCACCTTCCTGAACAACATTTCTTAGAGCTAATGGATGGTCCACCTCCTCTTATTTCCTAGAGTAAAGGGCATTCCCAGTGGGTAACTTCAAAGGATCCTTGGCTTCCCTGTAAACAGTGCCCAATTTACTGGATCATCGAATCCCCACCTGTTCCCCCTCTGAATGATCATAACCGTTGTAATTACAAGTTTCATGACTTTTTTACAATCCTTGCCCAATGCATGATGTCTTAGGCCGTGTAAACTCCCTTTACTCTAGGAAAGCTTGATTTGCCACTATGAGATACCTCTGATACCTG
>NW_007234956.1:0-14569 GCF_000164805.1 Carlito syrichta
AATTAAGTAACTTCATGAGGATAACAATAAATGAATATTCTTTATTATTTTGCATCCTCCTAATCTCTCTAAATCCAATACATCAAAAACTCAAGCGTAAAGACATCCTCATATAAGTTAAAGCATATAATGAAATTCTCATGTATTTTGTTGCCCTAATGTTTAAACGTTTATGTGTTGCTAGAGATATTTGTACCATCTTCAGATACAGTTTGTGTCACATAATGACATTTTGGTCAATGGCAGACTACATGTATGATGGCGGTCCTATAAGATTATAATGGAGCTGAAAAATTCCAATCCCCTAGTGCCTTCATGATGTGGTAATGCAATACCTTACTCAGCTGGTTTGTAATGATACTGGCATAAACAAATCTGCTCTGCTTCCAGTTGTATAAAAATATAACAAATACAATTATGTACTGTATATAATATTAATGACAATAAATGTCTATGTTACTGGCTTATGTATTTACGATACTATACATTTCATCGTTATTTCAGAGGGTACACCTTCTGATGCTGAGTGGGGTGTGGTGTAGTTGCTCTGTGATTTCTTTGATTTCACCACATAAAATAATTTCAAAGTGAATTCAAAGTATGATTTAAAAGAGAATTTTACTAGAAAGAAAGAGGCATGCTCAAGAAAGAACATGGGTTCCTTAAAAGACAGCATATGTCCTTGCCTTTGAAAAGAAGCTTTATATACTTTTATGATGGTTAAACAAACCATGTGCTAAGAGTGAGGGCGGCAGGGATCCGGTCATGAGTTTTGATTACTCTCTCTCAAACTTTACGGTCACAAGGAACTTCTAAATAATGAAAATTATTATCTAACAAGACTTGGGCTGTATTTTGGGTAATTCGCTATTGTTTTTGTGATTTACTCCACAGGTAGTTCCACATACCAACCTGCAAAGGTGATCAAGTCTGATATGCCTGGTGGGTCAGGTGAAGGTTGTATATGGTAAAGAAAAATATCTTAAATGCTTACCCTATTTTAATTTAGACCTGACTAAGAAAACCTTCCTGATTACTTCTAAACTATGCTAACTATGCCTACCTAATCTCTACTTACTTAAAACAAAACAAAACAAAACAAAAAAACCTAACTGTAAAGCACTTTCAGGCAGGTACTCCAGGAGATATTTCAGAAGAAGGCACTATTGTCATAGAAGATGACAACTCTGTGCATGTTATTTCCCTTGAAGACCTTCCAGTGGGACAAGATGCGGAGGTAGAAGACAATGATATTGATGATCTTGTCCCTGTGTAGTTCTAGGATAAAGTCCATTTTTGTGTCTTAGCATTTAACAAAAAACTTTTAAAAGTAAAAAAAGAGAGAAAATTTTATAGAATAACATTGTAAACAAAATATTTTTGTATAGCTGTTCAGTTCGTTTTTAGCTAAGCATTAATAACAAAAAGACTCAAAAAATTAAAATAAAAACTAAAAAATTTATCGAGTGAGAAACCTGTAGTAAGCTAAAGTTAATGTATTATTGCAGAAAGAAACTTTTAAAATAAATTAGTGTAGCCTAAGTGTACAGTGTGCATAAAGTCTACAGTAGTGCATGGTAATGTCCCCGACCTTCACATTCCCTCACTACTCACTCACTGACTCACCCAGAGCAACCTACAGTCCTGCAAACTTCACTTACGGTAAGTGCCCTATACAGGTTTACTCTTTTTTTTCCCCAATCTTTTACACCATATTTTTACTGTACTTTTTCTAACATTTTATATGTTAGATACATATGTTAGATACATTTATGTTAGATATGTTAGATACATATGTTAGATACATTTTATAAGTTAGATACATTTTATATGTTAGATACACAAATACCTATCATTGTGTTCCAGTTGTTTATAGCATTCAGCACAGTAACATGCTGTGCATCTTTGTAGGCTAATAGCAACGGGCTCTACCTTATAGCCGAGGTGCATAGCATGCAGCATGTTGGTTTGTGGAAGTACACTTCATGATATTCCCACAATGACAAAATTGCCTCATTATGCATTTCTCAGAATGTGTCCCTGTCATTAAGCAACATGTGACTGAATGTCAACATTTTAACCTACACAACATCTTCTTGTTCTCCTACCCAGGACTCTATGTCATCTACTCTGGCAAAAGAAATACTCTGGAAAAGGTGACTGCTGCCACTAAAGCTTAAGTTGTTCTTTTTTCACTAAGGAACAATACAAATTTTAGACATATTTCTTTCATTTTAATAATAGTCTTGGCCAGGCACAGTGGCTCAAGCCTGTAATCCTAGCACTTTGGGAGGATGAGGTGAGAAGATTGCCTGAGTACATGGGTTCGAGATCAGCCTGGCAATTTGGCAAGATCTCATCTCTCCAATAAATCAAAAATTAGCTGGGTGTGGTAGCGCCTGCCTGTAGTTCCGGGTACTTGGAAATCTGAAGTGGAAGAATCACTAGAGCCCAGCAGGTCAATACTGGGATGGCTGTGAGAATGCATGCTACTGCACTCCAGCCTGGGCAACAGTGTGAAAATCCAACTAAATAATAATAATAATAATAGTAGTCTTATGGTAATTGCTACTTGATGAATTTTTTGTGGTAATAATAAAAATGAATATTAATTGATAAAATGATTTTTCTATTAGGTTCTGGGTTGATTTATTCTAAAGATAAACCTATAAGTCATAATTGATTACTTCTAATCTAGGCTATATATACTTTAATTTAAAATGAATTTGATGTATAGGAAACTTAGTTCAATAAAAATAAAATGATGGAAAATTCAAAAATGTCAAATGCTAACTTATCAGCTTGTTTTTACTTAAATTTATATTCAGTTTCCAGAGATAATTGTAAAATAAAATTAATTCTTACATCAACACATAAAATACATTTAATGTCAGGCCATGATATTAAACTTAAGTGCTCATTTTATTTGTATTCAAGAGATGTTCAAGGAAAGTACCTAGGTTTTCACACTAGTTAAAGAGACAATGGTAGTATTTGATTTTAGATAAATATCTTTAGTGACCTATAATGCATTTTGTAATGAGATTTTCCACTTTGTGAAAAACAAGTAATTCTGAAAAGCCATAGCCATTGTACTCAGCGTCCCCTGAGGGTGTGCTCTATTTTTCTAGCATGGGAGGTACATCTGAAGCAATTACATTAGCATGGACCAGGGTGGTGGCATAGGAAAATTGATTTAGATTTGCTGGGAAAAATGGACTCAGTATGATGAATTTTCTGGTTTGCTAGCAAAGCAGTTTGAGTATATCACTCTAAAATAAAACTCGGTGACTTAAAATAAAGCTAACATATCATCTAATTTATCAGTGCAATGATATTGCCTGTATTGTATAAACAGATCTCAGAACAATGGCCCGCTACTGGTGCCTGGCATTCAAGATTAGAAATGTTATATACAGCCGGGCTCGGTGGCTCAGCCTGTAATCCCGCACCTTGGGAGGCTGAGGTGAGTGAATTACTTAAGCCTGTGTGTTCGAGACCCGCCTGGGCAACTTGGTGAGACCTCATCTTTACAATAAATCAAAAAATTAGCCGGGTGTTGTAGTGCACGCCTGTAGTTCCGGCTTCTTGGAAGGCTGAGGTGGAAAGATCACCGGGGCCCAGCAGGTCGAGACTGCGGTGGCCGGGAGAGGCCACTGCACTCCAGTCTGGGGGACAGAGTGAGACTCCAACTCAGAAAAAAAAGAAATCTTATATACAATTTCTTTTTTGATTCTATCAAAGTCACATTGTTCTCAGATTCCTCTTCCATCATCTCTATGGCCAATGCCCAGCTATAATATAATCTGTTAAGAATATATGCTCTTAAATGATGAGGAAGATGGTGGCAGATCCAGTTGGATTATGTGAATCCCAGTGAGAATGAGCGTATGGAAAATTTTGCCTACCTGTCTGTGAGTAAGTTGGCATGTGAGTGGCTGACTGAGAGGGGAGTATGGAACAAATGGCCAGGGCCCTCCTGGTGAAGTGGCTGGTGCCACAGCTGCTCTGCTTGGACCCTAGTTCTTCACGGGGTGCAAAAACTGCATGCCAATTTTTAAAAACCAGCAAAGCCCTTTCCGGGAAGAAACTGCCTGGAGTGACTGCTGGCTCAAGCTCTGCCTCACCACTGCAGCACCTGGCTGAACACTGGCAGCAAAGGCTGAGGAGGGAGCACAGTGAGGGAGTCCAGAGGCAGAGCCTCATTGGAGAGACAAAGAGGCACCCTTCCACCATCTTGGAAACTGGGTGGGAACGTGCTTGGATTTACTCACCATGGAGCAACAGACCTCATCTCTGTGACTGGCAAATTAACTACTCAGGGGTTAATCATGACCCAGAAGTATTATCCTGAAAGCACAAACTCTTGAGGGACAGGATGAGTGCTGATTCTCAGGCACCCCACCCTCTACCCTCATTCAGTAGGACAAAGGGTGTGACCAGAAAAGGACCAGGTAAACTCCCAAAAAGATCAGCAGTGAGTCTGACCAAATCACTCTTTCCCAGTAATCCTCTGAACATCAGACTCACATGGCTGGGGCACAACTTAGAGCGAAGAACCCAAGTGAAGCTTGGGCATCAGCCACAATAGAGGACTCTACTTCAGGATAAGCCTGGCTAGAGTGTTCCCCCACCAGTACTTGGAGAAGAGACAATCCTGCACCTCTCCATTGGAGGAACTCCCCTGCCATTCGAGAATGGGAGGGGAGGACTGAAATGCCACCCACACTCCTTCTTTGTCCAATGAACAGTGGGGAGATTGTGAATAAGATCACAGTCCCACAGGAGACAGCAGAGGGGCTTACCTGTGAGCAGCTGAGAGGAATAATTGCAGAAGCTGCTGCAACAGGACAGATTTTTTTGTTTGTTTGTTTGTATTTAACTATTTTTTCTTTGTGCATTAATGTGCATTTGAGGGTTAGATCTACATTCTCTCCACCTTTTTTTCTTTCTCTTTCTTTTTTTTCTTCTTTTTTTCTTCTTTCATTTTTTTGTTTTCTGTTTATGTGTGTGCTTGAATGATTCAGTGTATATCTTACAGGTTGTTTTGTTTTGTTTTCTCCACTTTTTTAGTTTAATGTGTGTGTGAATGTATGCATGAGGGTTTGATTTGAGTTACTTTTTTTTGCTTTTCTTTTTTCTACTTTCTTTTGAGTTGGGTGTGTGTGTGTGTGTGTATGTGTGTGTGTGTGTGGACAGTTTTCCTGGTTTTTGTTTTGATTTTTTTCCAGTTTCTTTGGCTTTCATGTGTGTGTGTGTTTGTGTGTGTGTGTGTGTGTGTGTGTGTGTGTGTGTATGTTTAATTGCTTTTTGTTTTGGTTTCTGTTCTTGTTGTCTGTGTTTTTTTATTTTTGTCCATGTTATTTCATTCTACTTTTTTCCTTCTCATTGCTGTTACTGTATCTTGGACTCAGGGGGTATAAACATGTACTCATTTCATCATCATATAGAGTGATGTTGGGGGATGGGACTCAGGCAATCCATACCACAATCAGTGATCATTGTGATTTGCAAGTAGTTTCTGAACCCTAGTTCCCCATCCACCGTCTTATTCAACATTCAATACTACAAGAGACAGCAAAGCTTCCCACTCACATCCCTGTTTCAAAATAGAACAAATTCGCAACCCTGATTAGGGAAGATTAGAGGCCTGAACAAATATCAGAAGTAAAAGCCTCCTGCACTGACACTGAAGCTAAAGAGAAAGGAAAGATAAATGTCACAAAAGAGAAAAAATCAACATAATAACAAAGGTAATTCCTAGTGTAACTAAGATAAAACACCTGAAAAATCAGACATCAGAACCCAAACAATGAAAGTCACCAACTACTGGTCCTAGGATACAACAGGGGTTAGAGAATGGATGGAAAGAGTGAATAAGACTCAAGAAAGACAAGATGCAATACTGACTTGTGACAGAGATATTGGACATGAAAAATGTCATCCAGGAAATAAATAACAAGATTAGAAGCATAGAAAGCAGAATGAATCAAGAAGACAGAATCACAGAACTTGAAGACCCTAACATGAAATTAACCTGATCTGTAAAAAGCATAGGAAGAAACCTCAGAGAGAACAAAGCATCTAAGAGTTGTGTGATTATATCAAGAGGATGAATTTTTGCCTGGTATCCCAGAAGAAGAATGGAAAATCAATAACGCCTTAGTGCAAATATTCCAGGAGGTTATCCAAGAAAACTTTCAGCATCTCACCAGAGATATGTCCATCTAAATACAAAAGATTCAGAGAACCTCCGCAAGACATCAAATAAGGAGGCACAGTAATCCACCTACATAAAGTAGGAACACAAGAAAAAATCCTAAAGACAGCAAAAGAGAAAGGTCAGATTACCTACTGGGGAAATAAGAATAGCAGCAGACATTTCAGCAGGAACACTACAAACTAGAAGGGACTGGAGTCCAATATTCAAAGTCCTCAAAGATAAACCAATTCGACCAGGAATTTCCTACCCAGCCAAGATCAGCTTCATCGGTGATGAAGAATTAAAATCCTTCCCAGACATGCAATCCCTAAGAGATTGTGCAGCTTCCAGTCCAGCTGTACAGGAGATGCTTAAAAATGTATTAAGCACAGAAGACAGAAAAAAAAAATGACCATGCACTTCCCAAGAGAAAAGGAGAACACAAAATAAGCAGAGAATACTTTGTGACTGCAAACTTGAAAATGCACACATGTGTCAACCAAAAGTTAAAGGAAAAGAAACACACAAAGAAAAAACTTTATAAGAATCTCATGATGAGAATAAACAATCACATTTCAATAATCAGTCTGAACATAAATGGAATAAATGCACAACTGAAAAGACACAGAATGGCAAACTGGATAAAAAACCATGATTCAATAATTTGTTGCATCCAGGAAACTCATCTTACCACAAGGAATGCACACAAACTCACAGTTAAAGTATGGAAAATGAGTTTCCAGGAGTCACCATCTTAATATGAAACAAAACAACCTTTTAACTATCAAAAATTGAAAAAGATTTGGAAGGACACTACATGATGATGAAAGGTTTAATGCATCAACAAGAAATATTCATCCTAAAAACATATATGCAGCCAAAACAGGAGCACCAGCATTTATAAAGCAACTACTAAGTAAACTAAAAAAGGATATTGACTCTAACACTATTATCATTCTATTACAACTGTATTATAGCTCTATTATAACAACCATAGATAGATCATTGAGGCAAAAAATCAACAAAGGGATCTGGAAACTTAACTTGACACTTGACCAAATAGACTTTTTTATTTTTTATTTTTTGAGTTGGAGTCTCACTCTGCCTTCAGGTTGGAGTGCAGTGGCACACTCATGGCACCCCAGCATCAACGTGCTCTCCTCCAGACATCCTTTGGCTTCAGCCTTCCAAGTAGCCAGAACTACAGGTAGCCACTACCACAGCATACTAATGTTTGATTTATTGTAGAGAAGAGTTCTCACCAAGTTGCTCAGTCTGGTCTTGAACCCACGGGCTCAGGAAATCCACTCACCTCAGCCTCCCAAAGTGCTGGGAGACAGGCTGAGCCACCAAACCTGGCCAAATGGACTTAGTAGATACCTATAGAACACCCCCCTCAACAGTCACAGAATATATGTTCTTCTCATTAACACATGGAGCATACTCCAAGATTGATCACATTCTCAGCCATAAATCAAGCATAAACAAATTTCATAAGATTGAAATAATGCCATGCACCCCCTCAGACCACAGTGGTATAAAAATAAATATCAACACTTATAAAATTCTCTCAAAACCCACAAGACATGGACACTAGACAGCATGATGCTGAATGACTACTGGGTCAACACAGAAATCAAAACAGAAACTCAAAGATTCCTGGAAACAAATGAAAATAAAGACATGTCTTACCAAAACCCCAAAATGTCATGAAATCAGTTCTAAGAGGGGGATTTATATCCCTACAAACTCACATGAAGAAAACAGAAAGATCATAAGGTAACAGTCTAACAAATCACCTGAGGGAGCTGGAAAGACAAGACCACCAAAACCCTAACTTCAGCAGAAGAATTCAGATCATGAAGTAAAAGCCCAAATATGGGACATAGAAGACAAAAATATCATAGAAAAAAATCAACAAAACATGAAGCTGGTTCTTTGAGAGGTTAAACAAGATTAATGGACCTCTAGCCAGAATGACCAAGAAAAAGGGTGAAAAAGTCCAAATAAGCACAATCAGAAATGCAAAAGATCAAATTACAACTGACCCTGAAGAAATGCAAGAGATTATCAGAGATTACTATGCACACCTGTATGAAAACAAATTTGATAGTTTAAATGAAATGGAGGACTTTCTGGCATCACACAACCTTCCAAGGCTGAAACAAGATGACATTGAAACTCTAAATAGACCAATAACAACCCAGGAAATTGACTCCCTAATAAGAAAACTACCTACACACAAAAAAAGCTCTGGACCAGATGTGTTTCCAGCGGAGTTCTACAACACTGTACAAGGAAGAGCTGATAGCAATCTTGTTGAAATTATTTTAGGCAATTGAGAAAGATGGAATTTTTCTCACATCATTTTTCAAAGTTAAAATCACACTGATGCCCATACTGACTAAAGATACAACAAAAAAAGAGAACTGCAGATTAGTATCCCTAATGAATATAGATGCAAAAATTCTCAACAAGATTCAAGCAAATCAGACCGAACAACACATCACAAAAATTATGTACCAGCTGGGCTCTGTGACTCAGTCAGTATTCCCAGCATTTTGGGAGGCTGAGGTGAGTGGATTGTCTGAGGCTGCAGGTTCAAGACCAGACTGAGAATCTTGGCAAGACCTAGTCTCTAGAATAAATAAAAATAAATTAGATGGGTGTGGTTGCACATACTTGTAGTTCCATCTACTTGGAAAGCTGAGGCAGAAGGATCACAGGAGCTCAGCAGGTTGACACTGGAGTGGCCATGAATGTACCACTGCACTCCAGTCTGGGTGCCAGTGAGACTCCAACTAAAAAAAAAAAAATCATGCACCATGACCAAGTAGGCTTCATCTCCAGGATACAGGACTGGTTCAACATCTGCAAGACCATAAATGTAATTAAATACATCAACAGATATTTTAAAAAACAGAACCACATTATTATATCATTAGATGCTGTAAAAAGCTCTTGATAAAATCCATTATTGCTTCTTGATAAAAACTCTCAAACTCCTGAGCATAGAAGGGACATACCTCAAATAGTAAGCACCAGCAATTCTCCTACTGGGAATATACCCAGAGGAACTCAAATCATTCTACGAAAAAGATACTGCATATGCATGTTTATTTCAGCCCTATTCACAATAGCAAGCACATGGAACCAACTGTGCTACCCATTGAAACTGAACTGGTTAAAAAAATGTGGTACACATATACAAAGGAGTATTATGTAACCATGAAGAAGGACAAACATATGGACTTCAAAGCATCGTTAATGGATTTAGAGCCTAGAATATTCAGTGATCGCCACAGAAACAAAGAACAGAGTACCATACATTCACACTCATAAGCAGACCCTGAACATTTACCATAAAATATAAGAAAGGGATTGGTAGTAGTGAGATACTGCCAGGGTCGTGATAAGGACACAAGGATAACTGATCTCAAACCAAGCAAAGTGGGGACCAGAGGGAGAACCAAACTTTACCTGTACTATGTCCATCTGTATACCGAATTCTGAACTGTATCCATGTCTTTAAAAAAAAATTGTGGGCCGGCTCCGTGGCTCAGCCTGTAATCCCAACACTTTGGGGGGCCGAAGTGAGTGGTATGCCAGAGCCTGCGGCTTCAAGACCAGCCCGGGCAATTTGGCGAGACCTCATCTCTCCAATAAATCAAAAATTACCCGGGCATGGTAGCGGGCGCCTGTAGTTCCAGCTACTTGGAAGGCTGAGGCAGAAGGATTGCCGGAGTCAGCAGGTGGAGGCTGCGGTTGCTGGGAGTGTGCCACAACACTGCAGTCTGGGCGATGGAGTGAGACTCCAACTAAAAAACAAAAAACCAAAATTTTGTATTCTGCTTCACTTTAAATCACTTTCTCCTACCCAGGTGCAAAAAAATATATAACATATTGACAATAACACCATCTAAAATCATGAAGGTAAAGATATATTTGTGTCATGTAGTGGGTTGAATAGTGTTCCCTTAAGTTCCTGTCCACCTGGAACCTCAGTATGTGATCTTATTTGGAAATAGGTGTTTCCTAATTTAATTAGAGTAAGTATGGAGAGGGGATCATACTGGAATAGATTGGGGATCACACTGGAATAGATTCTAAATCCTATGAAAGTATTTTTGCAGGAGACAGAAAAGACACACAGAGACAAGAAAGCTAACTCCTGAAGGTGGAAGTAGAGAGTAGAGGAAGGCTGCTGTGAGCCAAGGAATGCCTGGGGCCATCAGTTGCTGGAAGAGGCAAGGAAAATTCTTCCCCTAGAAACTTTGGAGGGAGTGTGGTCCTGCTAGCACTTTAGTTTTAGACTTTTGGCTTCCAGGAATGTGGGAGAATAAATTTCTATTGTTTTAAGTCACCAATTTTGTGATAATTTGTTGCAGCATCCCTAGGAAACAAATATATGTAATTTCTACGGAAATGTGGCAGATAAAGAGATATTCTAGGAAAATAAATAGAATCCAGCCTGGATTATAGAAGTCTTTGGACTAACAGAGTCATAAACTATAGCTTTTAGCATGTTTTTGTGAAAGGCACCCACGAAAGCCGAAGTTCTTAAGGTCCTGGTGAGAAATAAAGTCACAACGGGGTCCAAGTTATATATTTGATATTAATCCCATGTCAGTCAGTGCTGCTTCTCTTCCTCTCATCGTTTTTTGGCTTTCTGTGTCTGAGTGTGTTTAAAGTAGACAGCAGCAGATGACTTACTTTTTTCATAATGAATAACTCCAGTGCCCACCATCTGTTTTCATGGGCTACTCTGAGCCCTGTCAGACTGGAGAGCTCCTTCCTCCATCATCCTCACAGCAGACAGATCGAGGGTCAGACAAAAGCACAGCAGCAACTTTAACGCTCTTGACTTTCTGCTGTGCGTCATTTGAGTTTATTAGGCTCCCCTGTGTGTTCCACATTCCTGCTTGTTTGTGTTTTAAAATTTGACTTCCTGAGGGAGGGATGCACACATAATAGAATGAAAGACACATCTAGCTGGAGGGTGGATATATCATAACAAAGGACACACAAATCTAATAGGAGGGCCAGCATATGTACTTAGAGGACAGATGTAACCAATTAAAGAACAGAGCTATCTATTGGAGGGCATGCATATGTAATAGGTGGGTCCAGGTATATCACTGGAGACAGGATTATCTAATGAGTTGGTGCACATATATCATTGGAAGCCATGGGCATCTAATTGGATAGCTTGCATTTCTAATTGGGAAATATTTGATTTTAAAAATGATCCCTGGGTATCAAGAAGTTTCTATGAAAATGAGGGTGATATGACCTTTATTCTATGGGGTGGGGAAAATGATTCTGTCCTCAAGCCAGCCCAAGGTAAGAGAGGATTCATGTGTGCATGTGGAACCACCTATCTTTCTCACCCAGAATAATATGAAAAATAAAGCTGTAAACATCGGCAGCTTCTTAAACATTAATCTCATCTGCTCTGTCCTAATTATAATAATTTATCTAATCAACATTTTTATAAATAAAATTACTTTGTATTTAGTGAATTTATCTCATCAGTTAATTACTGATAGGTATAACTTCTATTAGTCTGTTAGGGGTGAGTTTGTGAACCCTCCTCCGGAAGTTTTGGGTTTTGAAAGAATAGCTGTCAATCTCTGCTCAGTTGAGGCCAAGAAGAGGGCACATAGCCACACACCCTACTTCTGCTGTCATGCTGTTGGTCTTTTGCTTGTCAATCTAATCTACAGCAATTTCAAAACTCACTTAAATGATTTCAAGTCAACTGAGCCTTTATTACAGATTGTAATTGAAATAAAAGGAATGAAGACTTCTACACCATAGCTAAACCATTAGCAATGAAGAAAGTGGTAAGTCAGTCTGTCAGATAAATTTCATATGAACATTCAAGATGGCCCAAGTATCCTTTACTATCTATTTTATGAAATGGAAGTTGTTTTTAAGAAAATATGTAAAGAAGATCCGTTCAACCTTTTTAAAAACAGTCATTTATATTCATCATTTGGGTTTTTGCCATCAAAACCAATCTTTGTTGACAGAATTAAATGTTTTTCAACTAAATTGCCAAAGCAGTGGAAGTGTGTAGGTGATTCCACATGCACATATGAGTCCTGCCTTACCTCGGGCTGGCAGAATGAGTGCTGACTGCTCAGCTCACTGCATAGGGCTTTGCACAAAAGTCAAGGTCTCTCCAACAAACCAACCCTGTTAGGATTTCCTACATTGCTATAACACTTAACAGGATTAGACATTTCCAGTCCTTCAAATAAGGGAGCCTCCCCAAACCAACCCTCCCCAAGCCTCCCCAAACCAACCATCCTTTGCATCCCTTTACATTTCACCTTTCGCTGGTTTGCAACTTCTTTTCCTGTTTTGGAAAGAAGTGAGGAGATAGCAGTACTCTGCAGGAGTGATGTGAGGGCAACTGGTCGGTCAAAGAAGCGGAAGATGTTCTTAGGAAACATGCAGGCAGCCAGCCGCAACCAGAGCATGTTATGAGGAGCCCTCCATCTGCTCATAGGCTAGTGAATTATTTAAAATACTGTAGCTTCAGGCCGGAAGTGATGGCTCACACCTATAATCCCAGCACTTTGAGAGGCCGAGGTGAGAGGATTGCCTGAGCCCACAGGTTCGAGACCACCTGGGCAACTTGGTGAGACCACATCTCTACAATATTCAAAAAAAAGAAGAAGAAGAATACTGTAGCTTCAAAATCATATACAGTGCAGTTTTAGAGATTAATTAGGGATCAGGGACACAATTAACTACCTGGTTATGAAGTGCTTTGTCACATTTGCTATTAATTATTAATCAAAATCATGTCTTGAGGGGATGACTAATAGCTCCCTCATTGAGAACACACAGGCAGCTATTTAGGATGAATGAACTTACAACCACCTGTTTTATAAAATGCACACAACTCTAATACTGAGAAGAAAAACGTGATACGTGATTTCAAGACAACTAACTAGACATGCTTTTTGTGGATAATCACTATTCTTCTCAATCAGGATTGTGTAGGGTACCAAGAGAAGCCTTTCTCCTCATCTCTGAAATTTCACCAAATGGCAGATAAATAGGAGAAATGACATACATTTTTATCAGTATGTATGGGGGAGAGTCCCAGAGTGAGTCCCACACCACACAGTGGGCTATAGATGGTTGTATAGCTTCTTCTCAGGGGAAAGGGAGACAGGAGTGTGAATGACTTTAGGGAAGCAGTAGATGATTTTTTGGGGTGTTCAATGGGCTTGAAGAACATACAATGGCCCGGGACAAAGACTGTTGGGCCTGCAGAGCAGAAGATGGTTTGTGACAAAAGTCTATCTAGGTGTGTGAAAAGACTTTAGTCTTTCTTCTTGCAATATGAGTTCAGTTAATGAAAACTCAGGGAAGGGAGCAGAGGTATTTATTTTCTTCATTCAGATAAGAGAACGTTAGAGAACAACTTCATTCTGTGCTTGAGAGAGACAGAAGATTGAGCGACAAAGATAGGGCGATCAGAGAGATCTTGAGGCTTCTTCTTCAGTCCATCATGTCAAGTGCCAAATTTTGGGACCTGGGTAATGTCTGATCCACCTTCAGTGTTGAAGTGTTTTTTACCTTGACAATGTTTGTCAGAACTTGCAAGTATATATCTATTTATGTAATTACATTTTAATGTCTAAATTACATAAATTCCAGAAGAGTAGCTATGTGTGTTTTCACCTCTGTATATATACCTTCTTGTGCAAAACTGGTGTTTGATAAATACTTGTTAAATGAATATCCATCTGTCAACCAGTTAATCAGGCCAACCAGAGAATATCACCACAAGCCCAGCAGCTGCAGGAAAAGTCCAAAAAATTGAAGGAATCTGATGCTGAAATTCATGTTTGAAAAGAATCTCAGCCTCAGAATCATCTGTATTCATTAAATCCAGAGGGCTTCATGGCTCTAAGACTTTTTATGACCAATAGATTCTCTGGAATATCAAGTATGAATTCATAAGTTATAAATTTGGGGAGAAATGATATATCTAGTAGTTTATGCTTGTCTGTGAATGGCTACATTTTATTAGAACTTTAAATAGATTTTTAAAATAATTTAGGTACTGTTGAGTACTGTTAGCTCCATTGTCTTAGCTCATAGGAATGAATGATGACTGGCTTAGACACAATCCCTGTCCTGCTAGAGTTGATTATCTGTGTGTGAAACAGCAATTTGTGAGGAGCGAGTCGCCTTCAGTGAGCAGCAGATATGCCAAGTCGTCATTTTGCTTGAGCTGCAGACAAACCTAAAGGCTATTTTCTATATCAATGTATATACAACAAAAATCAATGTTTTTCACCTCCAAAATCACAGCAAAAAGTTAAACATATGCTTTGAATT
>NW_007234956.1:14992-19245 GCF_000164805.1 Carlito syrichta
AAAGTGACAAAATGAAGATTGAAGCTTTTTTTTTCATTGATAGATGCATTTTTCATTTTCAAGTTGTGGTAACAGGCTGTATGAGTGCTTTCCTTCTCTATTTCTGTCATGTACGTGTTTTGTGGTTTCTGAAATCCAAAGTCTGTGGTAGGCAATGTTTTACACTCATTTAGTTCTAGATAAACCAGGAAGTTTCATGGCTTTCCAAATGTTTTATGGAAAATTTTATGACTAAATGTACATTCGTACATCTTCTTGGACTGACATTGGAGCAACACATTTTCTGGCACATAGCTCGAGTGTCTCAATTTTCCATGAGACCCTGAGTTGCAGCAGATCTGCAGTTATTTATTTGAAGGAGATCTTGGCTCTGCCTACAGGGATTCTTACTCACAAGTCTTTGTCTTTGTCTTGTGTTCACCTCTCAGAAGGGGCCCCAATTCCATTGGTGGGTCCCCTCACTTTTGTATGATGGAGACCAGCACCCCAAGTTCTGGTTAGGGCTTTTAGTTGTAAATTCACTCTTGCTTTGGAACAGAATTAAAGCTGATAGAAGAAAATAATTGTTAAAGATGGCTTAAAGGATGTAAAGTTCACCCATTTCTCTGGATCCCCTAATTCTTTTTCTTTGTTTTAATTAAGTGAGATGAAGTGCAAAATGTAAACATGACCACATTATTTTGTCCCCATCAGACACTGGATTTTTCTGAAATGCACTTTTGCATTGTTGCCATCACTGGGCTTAGAGAAGCAACCCTATGAAACACACCTCACTGCTTAAAATGTTGCTCAGAATCAGACTCAGGAGCCATTCTGTGAGATCCCAATGGAGAGTACCTGAGAACAGGCCAAGAGTGCATGGCTCCCATCACAACGCAGGTCATCTGTGAGGTGTGGCTGGGTTCCTCTTTACACTGAATCCCAGAAAATTGAAAGACTGACTAGCTAAGTCTGTGTCTGTCACAGACCAGGTGCCACTTAATATTCATATCCCTGTCTTACCTCTGTCTGATTTTTAAGACCTAAGGCAGGATATAAATAAGAACATAATTAAGGATGTCAGTTTACTACATGGACATATGTTGTCATATAATAAGAACACGAAAAGCCAGGTTCGGTGGCTCAGCCTGTAATCCTGCGCCTTTGGCTAAGGTGAGTGAATTGCATGAGCCCGCGGGTTCGAGACCCGCCTGGGCAGCGAGACCTCATCTCTACAATAAAATCAAAAAATCAGCTGGGCGTGGTAGCACATGCCTGTAATTCCGGCTACTTGGAAGGCTGAGGCGGAAGGATCGCCGGAGCCTAGCAGGTCGAGGCTGCGGTGGCCGCTGCCGGCCACTGCACTCCAGTCTGGGTAACAGAGTGAGACTCCAACCCAAAAAAAAAAAAAAAAAAAGAACAGGAAAAATGAGTGCTGAGGGAGGAGAGCAGCTCAGGAGTCTAAGTTAAGGAAAGATATGTTTATAAGTAATTGAATATATAAAAATAAAATAAACAACTGATTTTTTTTAAAAAAAAGGAAAAATGAGAATTTTACCACAGTATCTTTTCCACTTCCACTCCTGTGAATTATCTGATAAGCAGACATTTTACTGAAGGACATAACTCTCTTTTCTGGAAATGCATTCAATGGACTATATTTAGGCAGGTAGTTTCTAAACCTCCTCTGACATCTTGCCTCAGTTCTTCCACGTACCCAGGAGCTGCAGAGGCATCGATATCCCTGGAAGTATTGCTCTTATGACCCTGGCTCCCCTGACAACATGACCAATGAGTCCTGCACAGGAAAAGGGAGAGGGTCACACATCCTGTGTGCACTGAAGTAGAGGATACTCCATAACTGACTTAGATTTTTGGACGGGGGAGGCTTTGAGGTCCATGTTTTCTTGAGGAATTTCTGCTGAGCCCAGGCACAGTGGCTCTAGCCTGTATGCCAGTACTTTGGGAGGCCAAGAAAAGAGGATTGCCTGAGCACTTGGGTTCCAGATCAGCCTGGGCAACATGGTGAGACGTCGTCTGTACAATAAATAAAAAAAATTAGCCAGGCGTGGTAGCTTGCGCCTGTAGGTCCGGCTACTTGGAAGGCTGAGGTGAAAGGATCACCAGTTGACGCTGGGGTGACCGTGAGCGTGCCACTGCACCCCAGCCTGGGCGAAGGAGTGAGACTCCAACTCAAAAAAGTTCCATTGTGGGGAATGGCTCCCCTTGGAATAATTACTCTGGAAAAAGGCCTGCTTTCCCTATGATCATGACCTTTCCATGCTCTGAACTCCCCTCTCTTTAAGGTCTGGACCCTCCTGAATTGCAGATTCTTGAATGTTTAGTTGCGGCATTTTTCCTAGAAAATCAAGAGCTCAAGAGCTACTCCTATACCTTATAATATAAATGTAAGTTGATGTTCCACAGTGATGTGGTGAAAGTATTTTTGAGTTCTTATTCTAATTGGTTTCATAAAGATGTCTATATTTTGCCTCTACTGAAACTGACAGCATAGAGAAATCAAATAAGTTGAAATGGCTGGGTGCAGAGGCTCATGTCTATAATCCCAGCACCTTGGAAGGCAGAGGAATGAGGATTGCCTAAATTCAAGGGTTCAAGAGCTACCTGGACAACTTAGTGAGACCTCATCTATACAATAAATAAAATAATTAGCTGGGCATGGTAAAAGATTAGCTGGGCATGGTGGTGCATGCCTGTGGTTCCAGCTGTTTGGAAAGCTGAGGTGGAAGGATCACCTGAGCCTGGCAGGTAGAGGTTGTGATGGCTACGAGCATACCACTGCACTCCAGCATGGGTGACAGAGTGAGACTACAACTCAAAAACTAAAATTAAAAAAAAAAAATATTTGACCATGGTAAGATGCACAGGGCAATCCTTTACATAGAGTTTCTGTAATATATTTAATATAAACTATGGAAATAAATACCAGGGGATGTCAAAAAAATGTATATATACTTTAAGACATATTGACTATGTATTACTTTCAGTTCACTGTAATCAGAAGTGTTTGAACGCTGATTGTTAACACTTTGAGCACCTCTTGTAATTGCAGAAGTCAAATGTGACTTGTATTCACCTTTTGTTATTGGCATATATTGAATATTACAATTTCAATACAGTTTTCTCCTTTCTTAAAATGTATGTATTTTTGGCTCCCTCTGTATTTAAATAATCAGGGTACTTGAAAACAGAAGTCACTTACACATTAAAACAAGAAGTAATAGTAAGAATAGAGAACCTAAATTTCAAAAAGAGTAGGCGGAAACATGATACTTAGTTGAAAATAGGCAATGCTTTTCCAATTTTGTAATTTTAGGTTATAATCATAAGTTTTATTAACCCAGGTTAAATTTTTATGGTTGAATCACTAACAATGTCATTGAAGTAGGCCCGAGTACACTGGCTGTTTAGAGAAAGGAATCCATTTACCAGAAGTTATTCTAGATATGCCGATATATTACACACTCTTGAGCTAGTTAACAGACATACATTCATAATGAAGATTATAACAACATAGTATAGTAGTTCAAAGACTATAGAACTGTCCTATGAGTGATTAAATCCTGGTTCCATTTTGAAAAACCTGCTTACCCTCTCTGTGCCTCCAGATGATACACATGACGCTCTCAGAAGAAGACAAAGAAGAGCTAGGTTAATACCTTATGAATCTGTATCCCTGCCTACTTCATATGCTTTTGAGAAAACCATTCTACTGCCAAACTGTATAGTCCTGACATTATTCTCATTTTCTTTTTTTTTTTATAATTAATCAGTATTTTTTATTATGGTTTTGTGGGGTACAGTTAAGGGTTAGGTGTACAATTACGTTTCATTCAGGCACCCTGTTGATAAGAGGTGTTTTCCCAGCCCCAGACAGATATTTGCTACTGTTAATCCCATCCTCATCCCCCCCCCCATAGTTTCCCAGTACCGTAAGTCATTTTCTTATAGTATTACATTGGATGTTCAAGGTCCATTATATGAGTAAGAACATGCGATACTCGAATGTTTGTTTCTGTGAGAGGTCACTCAGTATTATAGACTCAAGTTCCATCCAGGTTGCTGCGAAGTTCATGATTTTGTTCTTTTTTATGGCTGCGTAGTATTGCATCGTGTATATGTACCACATTTTTTAAATCCAGTCCTCTTTTGATGGGCAGCATGGTTGTTTCCAGGTTCTTGCTATTGTGAACAACGCTGCGATAAACATACGTGTGCAGGTATCTATTTTATAGTGTTATTTAGTTATATAG
>NW_007234956.1:19265-38202 GCF_000164805.1 Carlito syrichta
CTCATCCCCCCCCCATAGTTTCCCAGTACCGTCAGTCATTTTCTTATAGTATTACATTGGATGTTCAAGGTCCATTATATGAGTGAGAACATGTGATATTCGGATCTTTGTTTCTGTGAGAGGTCACTCAGTATTATAGACTCTAGTTCCATCCAGGTTGCTGCGAAATTCATGATTTTCTCATTTTCTAGGAAGAAATTTAGTTGTCCTTGTCGCTGATTGTCACCTACTCCTCATCTATGCTTATGGATCTGGGTCAAAGTTCACACCCATAATTTTACCCCAAAGTGTTATGAATCAAATGGAGAATTTCTCCAAATATCTATAGATTGCTTATGGGTTGTAAGTGTTTAACTTGCCATTAAGTGAGATGTAGACTCTTTCCAGTTTTTCCCTATATATATTTACTACTCATCTGAAAAAACCAGGCACATCAGGGAAAGCTTGGGAAGTGTGTCCTGTCTGCAAACAGAACTGCAGCCACTTTGTGACCTCACACATCTATTTTCTCCATATGTTGGTTTCTCCCTACCCTCAGGCTATATCTGCATGAATGCCTCTAGTAGTGTATAATTGGGGCTGCTCCTGGTGGAGTAGATTTTTGCAGGGCCCTCCTCTGGAGAGAGGGTAGGCTGCTCCTGGTGGAGTAGATTTTTGCAGGGCCCTCCTCTGGAGAGGGGGTAGGTATCAAGGGTTGGGAATCAGGCATGCCCCTGCCCCACCCAGAAATCATGTGAGTGACCTTAGCTGGATTCCTCAACCCCTGAATTGGGGCAATAGTAGTCCCTACATCACAGAGGGTGGTGAAGCTTGGAAGAAACAAAACGGTGAAGGTTGTAAAGAGGGTTTAAAATGTGTGAACAAAGCTGGAAATCACTTGGAAAATGGTTCCAGAGATAAGGAGGAGCTATGTGTGAGGGAGAAGTATGCACACTTGTAGTAACAAGTAGAAACCAAAATATGAGATAGGAAACACCAAGATGCCAGCATCAAGTAGGGACTTGATTCTATTATTTGTCTAGTCATTTTCGAAACATTTCCAAAAAGTTTTCAATTTTGTTCCTGTAGAAACCTGCAATAGATAATGTAAGCCAATATTCTTGACTTACATTTAAGTCAGATTCTCCCAGAGGAGTAACTGTTCCCTAAAACAAATTTTAACTTTTGAAGCTTCTCAGTTTTTTGAGCTACTAGAGTGTTCTTTCTTGTTTTTAGGCACTAATTTATTCATTGCTCAACCTAAGCTTCACATTTATACATTTTATTCTAAACCCCGCCCCCAAGGTAAGACAGGATTCATTCATATTTAAATACTTAATTCAGCTGCTTTCCATGACAATAACCAAGGGTTTTTACCAACACAAATCAATTAAAGTTTTACAATACCTTTATGAGAGACATGAAAGAGTTTTATTTTAATAGTTAGAAATACTGTGAAATTACAATGATAAATCAATGATTTTCTATGATAATTATTCATCTGTGCAAACTGACTGCTCTTTTCAAAACTACAATTCCTATTTTCCGAGGAAATGAAATTTTCAGGAAAATGTCATTCTGGAAAGGTGATTTCCAAGTATTGAACATATTGAACATTTCTTCTTCTTTTTTTTTTTTTTTTTTTGAGTTGGAGTCTCACTCTGTCGCCCAGACTGGAGTGCAGTGGCTGCTCCCGGCCACCGCAGCCTCGACCTGCTGGGCTCCAACGATCCTTCCACCTCAGCCTTCCAAGTAGCCGGAATTACAGGCATGTGCTACCACACCCGGCTGCTTTTTTGATTTATTGTAGAGATGAGATGAAGTCTTGTCTTCTTCTTTTTTAAAATAGAATTGCGTAGATATGGTCTTAGGCAGACTTCCTCTTCTCTCTCTCCTTCCTTACCTCTGTCCTCATCCTACCACTTTTTCTTGGAAAAACATTTTGAAAAAGTTTTATTGAGGTATAATTGACATAAAACAAATATTTTAAGTACAGCAGTCTCCTCTTATCCAAAGTGAATCTGCTCTAAGGCCCCAAATGGAGGCCTGAAATCTTAGATAGTATAGAATCTCATAGATATTGTGGCTTTTTTTGTTTTTTTTTTGAGTTGGAGTCTCTATTGCCCAGACTGGAGTGCAGTCACCACTCCCGGCCACCGCAGCCTCGACCTGCGGGGCTCTGGCTATCCTTCCGTCTCAGCCTTCCAAGTAGCCGGAATTACAGGCATACACTACCACGCCTGGCTGATTTTTTGATTTATTGTAGAGATGAGGTGTCGCTGCCCAGGCTGGTCTCGAACACGTGGGCTCAGGCAATCCACTCACCTCAGCCTCCCAAAGGCGCGGGATTACAGGCTGAGCCACCGAGCCCGGCTGATATTGTGTTTTTTTAAAATATTTTATTTTAAAGATGTAGGGTACATTTCAGGGTTAGGTATACAAATGGCCCTTGTACAGGTAAAGTTTGGGCCTCATTGTCCCCACTTCACCTGGTTTGAGATCAAATGTACTCTTCCCTAGTAGTTTCCCACTACTGCTTATCCTTTTCTTGTGGTATTATGATATCTATTCAGGGTCTGTTTATGAGTGAGAACATGTGGTACTCAGCTTTTTTTCCTCTGAGTATTATAGAATCTAAATCCATCCAAGTACTGAAAAGTTCATAATTTTTCCTTCTTTATGGCTGCATAATATTCTGTCATGTATATGTACCACTTTTTTTTAGCCTGTCCACTTTGATGGGCAACACAGTGGGTTCCATGTTTTTGCTCTTGCGATTGATGCTGCAATAAACATGCACGAGCAGGTATCTTTTTTATAGACTGAGTTGAGTTCCTCCAGGTATATTAACAGAAGATCAATTTTTAGATCTGTTAGGAATCGCCACACTGTTTCCACAGAGGCTGCTCTAGTTTACACTTCACCAACAGTGTAAAAGTGTTCCCTATTCCCCGTATTCTCTCTAGCATCTGTTGTTTTTTGAGTTATTTATGATGGCCATCCTGACTTGAGGTAGGTGGTATCTCAGTGTGGTTTTAATTTGGATTGTTTTTTAGTCAGATTCTTATTCTGTCACCCAGACTGGAGTGCAGTGGCATGGTCACGGCCACCACACCCTTGACCTGCTGGGCTCAGGTGATCCTTCCACATCAGCCTTCCAAGTAAGATGGAACTTCAGGCATGCGCCACAATGCCCAGATAAATTTTTGGTTTATTGTAGCAATGAAGTCTCACCAAGTTGCATAGGTTGTTCTTGAACTTGTGGGATCAGGCAATCCTCTCACCTCTGCCTCTCAAAGTGCTGGGATTGCAGGCATGAGCCACCACACCCAACTTAATTTGCATTTGCTTTATGATTGTGATTTAATGCAATACCCATTAAATTATCAGCATCATTCTCCTCTGACCTGGAAATGACAATAGAGAAATTCATATGGAAACATAAACGACTTTGAATAGCCAAAACAATCCTCAGAAAAAGAAACAAAGCAGGAGGTATCACACTTCCAGACTTTAAACTTCATTTTAAGACTACAATAATCAAAACAGATCTGGTGTTGGTACAAGAACAGGCATATATGCCAATGGAACAGGATGGAGATTCTGGAAGCAAAACCTCAATTTCTCAACCAACTCATCTTCAACCTAGCCTCCACTAACAACCACCGTGGAGAGGAAACTTAGTAAATGGTGCTGGGAAAACTGAATGACCACATGCAGAAGATTAAAATAAGACCCTTACCTATCACCAGACACAAAAATCAACTCTAAATGGATCAAAGACCCAAATGTAAAACCTCATACTATAAGAAATTTAGAAAATGTAGGAGATATCCTTATAGAAATTGGAACTGGCAACCAATTCCAGATCAAAACCCCAAATGTTCATGTCATAAGAGACAAGATAGACAAGTGAGACCTCATCAAACTGAAAAGCTTCTGAAAAGTCAAAGAAACCATCAAGAGAGCTAGGAGACAGCCCACAAAATGGGAAAAAATATTTGGCAATTGTATATCTGACAAATGCCTGACATCTAGGATCTACAAGGAACTGAAACGTACCAAAAGGGAAATAAGAGCAAACAACCTATTGAAAAGTGGTCAAAAGATATTAATAGACATTTCTCAAAGGAAGACATACACGCATCCAACAGATACATGAAAAAAATGCTCAGCCTCAGTAATCATCAAAGAAGTGCAAAGTAAACCACACAGAGATACTACCTAACTCCAGTGAGGATGACCATCATCAATAACAAAAAACAACAGATGTTGGAAAGGATGCAGAGAAAAAGGAACACTTCTACACTGTTGGTGGGATTGTAAACTAGTACAACCATTGTGGAAAAGAGTGTGGCGATTCTTAAAAGTTCTAAAAGTCTACTTTCCATACTACCCAGCAATCCCCCTTCTGGGAATATCCTTGGAGGAACTCAAATCACTTTATGGAAAAGACTACACATTAACTAATGTGTTGTGAAAAGGTGAAACACAAAAAAATTGGAGTGGTCTTTGGTAAAGTTTTTACCAAAATTTAAAATGTCTTTGGTAAAATTTTAACACTGCCTAGCTCTGTCATGCTTTGTTGGCAAATCACCTAGCTTGCTCTCTCATCATTAACAAAGGGTAGAACCAGTTTCCTAGAGGTTCTACTGATAATTGTCTTGTAACTCTCCAGGTACTGTTTACTTTTCTATTCCAAGTATTTGTCCTCCATGCATAAAGAGCCAAGTTAACCTAGTATATTGTGATCAGCCCTTCATGGCCTACAATACACAGACAGCCACCATCACCTATGGGAACAAATCCTGAACTTACCTGTCCCTTCATGATGACGTAAAAAAACTACCACCCATTCACCTTAATGACCTATCCCCCCAGTCTACTTTCTAAATAAATTTTTTTTTTGTAATATGATTTCTGTGCAATTTTTTGGTTTATTCTTGTGGCACAAGACTCTCCCACAGAATTAGCATGATATTTTAAAATTAATATTGTGCAAATATAAGGAAAACTGCTGTGCTGGGCTTTAATAGTAAAATTCGCAATCTTATATGTGTTGGCAAAAAAACGGATTGCTTCTCAAACCAAATTAGAATGAAATACATACTCTTAAATCACAGTTGCTTCAACTGCTATTTGTCTTTGCAGTGTAAACACAATGATCATCTCTGGCCTTCAATGGCTTAACCACAAGTTCCCATCTTCATTCTCAGGTAACATCCCTGAGCCAAGCATTCCTCCTTGTCAACCAGGCTAGGTGCAGTTCTTGCTTATTCCTCAGTAGCCAGTTTTGGCTCCCTGATAAAATACAGAATTCTTCAAGCAAGCAAGGGACATTCTCCTATGGGAACCAGGGTGCCCCATCATCTTAATACTACTCTGATAAGAAAAAAAAAATATTTAAGAATTTTCAAATTTATTATGGTAAGAGGAAAGTTAAGCCCTAGAAACCGAGTTACAAAAACTGCAGTTTTTCTCCTCTAGTGCCTGACCTTTGTTCAATAGTAACCAATCCACTTTTGTATCTAGGTAAGCCTTGCTTGAAAAATGTAATTCTGTTCAGCACCCCTGATTTTGCCCATATAAACCATCCTCACATTTCCCCACTCTGAGGAGTACTGATCACCATTTTTTTAGTGTCCTTCTTTCCTCAGATTGCTGTTGTCATACTATAGTCTTGAATAAACTCTTTTAACTGGATCCTGAGTCTTTTGATCATTTTAGGTTGAGCCTCCAAAGCCTACTCCCACAGTCCATGGTTGGGGTCTTCTTTGTTTCCTAGTGTAACCCCATGTGACTCTGTGGGGCTGGTGTCCTCCTTTCTTAGACTCTGAGGCTATGTGACTTATACACTGCTATCCATTTCATCTGTGCAGTGTGATCCTGGTAAACGTAGGATAAGAATCTCTCCCTCAGCAATGGGGAAAAGAGGAAGTGATTAAAACAGCATGGCATATGAAAGTGCTCAACAAGAGATAGTTATTGTTAATATCTAGAAATGTTGTCAACCTAGTGCTGTGCAATGTAGATTTTAGTCATATAATTTAGCTAACTAACTGTAAATAAATTCGTGTTGGAATAACAGTGGGATGACATCTTAATATTTTATTTATTCCTGCAAATATTGCTGCAAAATCTTCTGAGTTTATTGAGATGTAGGAAATCTGAACTTCACGTGCAATCATCTGATATTTAAATATTGGCAGCAAACTGATAAATGTATATAATTCCATATGAGGTAGGCAAAGAACAACAGGGAGGTTTTTATAAAGGTCCAGAAGTCTTCTGTTACTGAAGTAAAATTTCAGATGGGATTTAAGTGTTGGAAGAACAAATACAAGTTAAAAAGAAAATCGTCCTGGTTCCAAAAAAGAAAAGGAAAGGAATGACAATTTCCCTCTTTCCTTTCTTAGAGCATTTACTTTAGAAAACTTAAAATTGTAAATTCTTTCTCTGCCCTTTTGGTATAAATAAATCCTTTTAAAGCCTAAACATGACCATTGGCACACTTATAACCCAAAAATATTTTTCCCAAGGACCCCTCTTTCCAGTCATCTCTTCTAAATGTATTCATCAAGGAAGAAAACACCCCATCACCCAGTCTAAGTGGAGGGTAGGAGACAACCTTGCCTGGCTCCATGTTTTAAAATTTCCTCTGGGTGTTTTCTTTCGCCCACGCCAGCTCTTGCATGTGTCTATTTCTTTTCTCCCTTCTTTCTCTAATAAACTTTGTTTGAAAATAAAAATAAAAATAAAACTTCCTCTGCTCATAGAGATACAAGAAGCTTTAGATAAAGACAGTTAACTAACACAGAGGTCCACTCTAATCACCAGGTAAATTTGTGATGAACTATATGCAACAAATGCTGCTGCCAAGGCCACGTACTTGAGAGCTAGTTACCATTTATCTTGAGTTTGTGTATGTGGTAGGTTGTTCTGCCTGGCCTTGGAAACGTGTAAAATTTCTTTCTGTCTCTGCAATCTCTTTAGAAGACTGCCTGTGATGTGCCTGCAGTCTGACGCAATGCTTATTCAACAATAAAACTGTTTTCCCTTTCTTCTGCTGTTGTGGAGATTTGTTCCAGCTTGGCAAGAGACTTTCTTTCTATAGTTTTCAAATGGTCATAGAAAGCAGGGCTTTACAAAATAAAGGAGCCTGTCTCGGTGCTCTTTACCACTGTATCCTTGCTTTCCTTAGCTCTGGCTATAAAATCATGTATCTTTCCGTGATGTGCACACTTGTGTCTGTCCTTCACGTTGTTTATACCTGTTGGTTTTCATCTGTCAACTGCATGTTTCCCTAGGCTGAATGGACTATGGACAGGCCAGATCAGGAGAAGATGCAGAAGGGAAGGACAACATTCTTTTGACCTGGAAGTGGTGGTGGGGGGGTCACTCATTTTGTCATAGACAGAAAACCATCCTTAGCAACAGGGTTCCTTCCCTCATTTCCTCCCCTACCGTTCTCCTTCCAATAAGTTGGGGAACACTTTTACTAATCACTCGCCTTCCAGACATTGGCAATTCTATCCTGTTTCCTCCTTTCCTTCCGGTGAATTTCTCTCTCTTCCCTGATGCTTTCAACTTCCAAATTGCAGAGATCCTTTCCTCTCTGAGTGACTGTATGATCTGGAAACTCTAAGAACCTCCTCTTTCAATATGCCAACTATAATCACGACTGGATTTAAATCTAAGGGGTAACTTCACCTGCACATCCTAATTTTACTTGTCATTCTCCAGGGGAAGCAATCCATCCTCCACAGTGGGGTGAGGCTTTGCAGAACTCCCATATCGTTCCCCACAGCTCTTTCTCTGGTTAAAACCACCAGGTTTGTCTTTTCATACCCTCATCCACCAATGTTAAAGAACACATTCATTTCGTGCCCTTATGTCACACATTCACCCCCAACAATAAATGTTTACCTTTGTGAGACCAGAAAAAAAGGTCTTAGTTCTCTATATTTCCTACACTCAAAAATAAGACTTCAAAGAGAAAACACAGCATATAATAAATACTTTCTTCCGTAAAAAGAAATGAAACAGTTTCACATTGAAATGCCAGTATTGCTTGAAAGGCAAATACTGTGTTCTGAAACACTCAGTAATGAATGTGTACTTAATCAAGAAAACACATTATCAGAAATGCAAATTAAGGTTACACTGAGCTACCACCTAACTCCGGTCAGGATGATTATCATCAATATCTCAAAAAACAACAGATGCTAGAGAGGATGTGGCGAAAAGGGAGCACTTCTACACTGTTGGTGGGAGTGTAAACCAGTACAGCCTCTGTGAAAAACGGTGGCAATTCCTAAAAGATCTAAAAATCAACCTTCCATACGACCCTGCAATCCCTCTACTGGGAATATACCCAGAAGAACTCAAATTACTTTATAAAAAAAGATACTTGCACTTATGTTTATCATAACATTGTTCACAGTAGCAAGAATAGGGAAACAACCATGTTGCCCATCAAAAGGGAACTGGATAAAAAAAAATGTGGTACATATACATAATGGAATTTTATGCAGCCATAAGGAGGAACAAAATCATGAATTTTACAGCAACCTGGATGATCTTCTAGTCTATAATACTGAGTGATCTTTCACAGACACAAAGAACTGAGCATCACATGTTCTCACTCATAAGTGGACCTTGAACAATTATCCTAATACTATAAGAAAAGGATTGGCAGTAGCAAGAAACTGCCAGGAGAGGGGGCGGGAAAGTGGGATTGGCAGGAGTGGGAATCTGTCTGAGGAAGGGGTGGCACACCTCATCAACAAGGGTACCTACATAATTAACATTTGTACCCCACATCTTTAAAATAAAAAAATCTCAAGTAAAAAAAGAAATCACATTATCTTCTTTTATCAACAAGTCAGTAGACAGCAATCTACAATGCTATATGGCTTTTCTCTTCATTGCCTGCAAGGCAGAGAAGAGGTTGCAGAAAATTCCTAAGTCAGGAATCTTAAAAATCAAAGAAAAAAAGATTGTAGTTTTGTATGTGGGTGGGGGGAGGGGAAGAAACCAGACCAGGCCAGTTTTCACCTCACATAACTTCTCCATGTCATCACTGGCCTCTGTTCCCTGGTTTGTGGGCATTGGGGGAATGATTCCTCATTGTATACACTTCACTGCTTACAGTGTCAGTACGGGAGTTTCTACTCAAGTGATTGTCTTCTGCAGAATAAAGTGTGTGCACCTGAAATATTCTTCTGAGTGGTTGGTATAGACCGGAAGCTGAGCTGACATCCAGGTGGAACGGGATTTAGGAGAGGTTGATCTGAGGGCTTGACTTGCCTGTTTTATTTCTTTCCTTGTGAAAATGCGAATACAATTTCTTTTAGCTTTCTTAGTCAAAAAGGAGCAGTACATTTTCAACAAGTGCAAGGAAAAGGAAAAGCCAATAATTGGGTCATTAGGTTACCTTATTATACATTGGGATTTCTCAGCCCTGGTTGCAGTTGCTTCTACAGAAACCCTTTGTATTGTGTTCTTCACTTTGGGATCAAACCTACACTTGCTGCCGTCACCTGTGTGCATGTTGAGGTCATCGCGGAAACTGTGATTGAACTTGTATTTAAATTGTGTGGTTTCCCAAGGTGCTCCAGCTAGAGCAGGTGGGTTCAGGAGGGCTGTGCGCTCTACCTCACTGTCTTGGTGGTGGTCCTGGCCCTCGAGCAGATGCTGACCTGCTGCAGCGCCCCTCTCCCTAGCCTATGGTTTCCCCACATTTCCCTTCCTTTTGTTCATTGCAGACTCTACCAGCCGGATGGAGATCTCTGAGAGGTGGCCAGACAACTCACCTGGACACTGAATTACAGAGAAAGTAGATGTTTTTTCTATATTTCTCAGAAAAGAATGAATTCCAAGCAAAGGTTGCCATGGGAGAACTCATGCTGTTGGGAATAACATCTCAATCCTAGAGAGGTCTGTGAGTGGCCTCCTTTCCTACAAATGCCTCACCATTCGTCCAGTGTGGGGCCTAGGTTTCCACCTTGACTTTTCTGGCAGTCTTGGAGCCTGTTGACACTTTCAGATACTCTCTTCTCCTTGGCGCCCCTCTCACCTCTGATATCTCTAGTTCAGCCTCCAGAATGGCACAAATCAAATGAAAGCTAGATGCAAGTGCAATATCACTCTTAATATTTGTATTTTTGAAATGTGTTTTTAATCTTAATGCTGTATTCTTGCCTCTTCTTTCTTCCTGGATTTTTAAAAAAATAGATCTGAGTTTTCATTTTGTTAAATTAAATAGATATATTAGCTTGTTTTTACCTATATGTTCATTAGTTGCTTATTCCTGCTTATCTCCAAAAGAGATTCATGGTGGTTTTATAGAAAGAAGCTCAAGCACAACTGAGCAAATAAAAGAGTGATAAAGTAAAAAGGTACATTAATGTAAAAAGAGAAGATTATTTTGCCAAAAACTTACATACACATAAAATACTTAAAAATAAAATGTACACCAAACATTTCTTCTAAAATGAAAAAGATTACTGCTGGGTATTATCTCTGTCTCGCTGGTACAGAGTCATACACATCTTAATAGTCTGTCAGAAAATGTAAAGCTTTTGGTGTTTAATCAAAGACGCAGAATTGTGTCTATATTTCTCACAGTTGTCTAATTTCTAATACATACACCTTTTGTATTTTCATCATTTGTTTTATTTTGTTCTTCTTTATTCCGTTTGCCAGTGTGCTATCTTTAGATGAATATTTGAAGTTGTAAATATTTTATGGAGTGAAATGTTTTTTAAAAGCCTGGTCTATGTAGCATGATAACTCATTACAGGTAAGAGAGTAGATTCAGTCATAACTAAATATTCAACAAGAAAGTAGCTAGCACTTTGTAAACTCTTAAAAAAAAACTATATGTTACTTATTTCCTAGTTTTGGTCTTTCTCGAATAAATAATTCATTACTCCTTCAGCTTGTCAGCTTAAAAGTAATTTTAATTAAAAAAAAAATCAATAAAGCCCTTCCCTGGGGCAAAGCTGCTGGGAGAGACTGCAGGCTCTAGACTCTGTCTCACCACTGCAGCGCCTGGTCAGACACTGGCAGCAAGGGCTGCGGAGGGAGCACAGTGAGAGATCTCAGAGGCAGAGTCCCACTGGAGAAGATGAAAGAGGCACCCAGCCACTATCTTGAAAACTGGGCAGGGAATTGCTTGCTCGCCAGGAAAGGCTTGCTCACCACAGAGCAAATACCTGACTTCATCTCTGTGACTGATAGATTAACTACTCAGGGACTGATTATGACTCACAGGGAATATCCTGAAAGCACAAACTCCAGAGGGACAGGACAAGTGCTGAGTCTCAAGCATCCCACTCCCTACCCTGGTTCAGCCACGTGACAAAGGGTGTAACCAGAAAAAGATGAGGAAGACTTCAGAAGTGATCTGTGGTGAGTCTGAAGCTAACCCAACCCCCTCCTTCTCAGCAATCCTCTGAGTGTTAGACCCACATAGTTGGGGCATGGCTGAAAAGGATGAACCCAGGGGGAGCCTGGAAGTCAGCGACCCTACTCCAAGATAAGCCTGACTGGGGTGCCAATGCCAGTACCTGGGGAAGAGACAATCCCTCACTACCACATGAGAGGAGATCCCTCTGACCATAATAGAGTGGGAGGGAAGGAGTGAAGCCCCATCCACCCCAACGGGCCCCTCCTCCTTCCCTAGACCAGACACTGGGAAGATAGTGAATGTGGCCAAGGCTCTGCAGGAAATAGCAAAGGGGCAGCTGAGAGGAACAATTACAGAATCTGACACAAGAGGGCAGGATTTAAAATTTTCTAAAATATTTTTCCTTTGTGCAAAATGAGTATGTGAGGGCTTCATCTGCATCGCTCCCATCCCCCACCCCCCTTTTCTTTCTTCTTTAGTTTTTTTGTTTTCTGTTTATGTGTGTATGTGAAGGATTGAGTGTTCATCTTTCAGGGGTTTTTTTGCTTTATTGTTCTTGTCTTTTTAGTTTAATGTGTGTGTGAATACACGTGTGAGAATGAGATTTGAATTCCTTTTTCAAATTTTGTTTCCTTTTTCTCCTTTCTTTTTTGGTTGTGTGTGTGTGTGTGTGTGTGTGTGTGTGTGTGTATTTGGTTTCTGTGTTTTTTGGATATTGTTTTTATTTGTTTTGTTTTGTTGTTATCCCAGTTTGTTTCAGGGTGTGTGTGTGTATATATTTTGGCTTGGTTTGTGTTCTTGTTGTTCTGTGGCTTTTAAAATTTTTAAATAAAAATTTAGTTTGCCTTATTTAATTCTATTTTTCTCTGTTCTCCTCATTGTTGTTACTGGGCCATGGACTCAGGGGATACACACACATACCCATTGCACTGTCATATAGAGTGGTGACAGGAAATTGGTCTCAGGGAACCCATACCACAATCTGTGACTTTGTGATTTAGAAGAAGTTTATGAATCCTAGATCCTCATCCTCCACCTTAGTCGACTCTCAAAATCACAAGAGCCAGCAAAGCAAACCACCCACAGCCCTGTTTCAAAATAGAACAAATTCAGAACCCTGATCAGGGAAGAATAGAGGGCTGAGCAAACATCAGAAGTGATAACCTCTCCTACTGCCACTGAATAACAGAACTAAAGAGACAAGAAAGAGGTCTGTCATAAATGAAGAAAAATCAATTGAAGAACACAGGGAATTCCCAGTGTTATAAATAGAAAACACTTGAAAAATCAGACCTCGGAGCCTCAAAATGGAAGTCACCAACAACTGGCCTCAGAATACAACAGGGAATAGAGGATGGATGGAAAGGGTGAATAAGACTCAAGAAAGATAAGACACAACACTGAAAGAACTTGTATCAGAGATATTGGCCATAAAATATTTCATCCAAGAAATACAGAACAAGATGACAAGCGTGGAAAGCAGAATTAATCAAGCAGAAGGAAGATATCAGAACCTGAAGACCAAAACATGGAATTAACCTGATCTGTAAAAAACATAGAAAGAAAACACAGAAAAAACAAAGCCTATAAGAGATGTGTGATGATATAAAGAAGCAGAATCTATTCCTGATTGGTATCCCAGAAGAAGAAAGGGAAAGGGAGAACACATTGGAACAAGTATTCCAGGAGATTATCCAAGAAAAGTTTCCCTATCTCCCCAGAGATGTGACCATACAAACACAAGAGATACAGAGAATCCCCATAAGACATCAAATGAAATGACCAACCACTAGACACATACTAATTTGCCTACACAAAGTAGGCACAAAAGAAAAAGTCCTAAAGTCAGCAAGAGAGAAAGACTACCTGCTAAGGAAAACCTGTCAGAATACCAGCAGCCCAATTTGCAGAAACACTATAAGCCAGAAGGGACTAGCATCCAATATTTAAAGTCCTCAAAGATAAACAATTTCAACCAAGAATTTCCTACCCAGTCAGCTCAACTGCCTAATCAATGGAGAATTCAAATCCTTCCCGGATATCCAATCTCTAACAGATTATGCAGCTTCCATGCCAGTTCTGCAGTAGATGCTTAAAAAGGTATTAAGCAGAGAAGAAAGAAAAAAAGAATGTCCACACACTTCCCAAGACAACACAGAATCAACAGAGAATACATCGTGACTGCAAACTTGAAAACACACACATACATCAACCGAAAAACTAAAGAAAAACAAACTAAGAAAAATACTTTCTAAGAACCCTGTGACGGGGGGGAGGCAACAGTCACATTTCAATAAATGTGAATGGACTAAATGCACCACTGAAAAGGCACAGAATGGCAAACTTGATATGAAACCATGACCCAATGATTTGCTGCATCCAGGAAACTCATTTCACCACAAGGGATGCACACAGACTCAAAGTTAGAGTAAGTAAAATGAGTTCCAAGAGAATGGATCACAAAAGAAGGCAGGATTTGCAATCTCAAGATCTGACAAAACAACATTTAAGCTATCAAAAATTTAAAAAGATATGTAAGGAGACTACATAATGATAAAAGTTTCAATCCATCAATAAGAAATATCCATTCTAAACATATATGCACCAGCACAGGAGCATCACTCTTTATAAAGCAACTACTAAGTAAACTAAAAACAGATATTGACTCTAACACTATTATAGCTGGGGACTTAAATACCCCACTAACAACCTTAGATAGACCATCTGGGCAAAAAAATCAACAAAGAGATTCAGAACCTCAACCTGACACTCGACCAAATGGGCTTAATAGATACCTACAGGATTCTCTACCCACAAATCACAGAATATACATTCCACTCATCACCACATGTAATGCACTCCAAGTTGATCACATCTTTGATCATAAATCAAGCATAAACAAACTTCATAAGAATGAAATACTGCCATGCACCTTCTCAGACCACAGTGGAATAAAAATAAATATCAAGACCAACAAAAATTCCCTCAAAGCCCACAAAGAAATGGACGCTAAATAACATGATGCTGAATGACTACTGACTTACTATAGACATCAAAACAGACATTAAAAGTTCCTGGAAACAAATGAAAATGAAGAAACATTGGATGGAAACATCTGGAATGTCGTGAAACGAGTTCTAAGAAGGAAATTTAAATCTCTATGAATACACATCAAGAAAATGGAAAGATCACAGGTTAACAGCCTAACAAATCATCTAAGGGAGTTGGAAAGACAAAAACACCAAAAGCCCAACTTTAGCAGAAGAATCCAGAACAGCAAAGTAAAAGCCCAAACACAGGCCATAGAAGACAAAAATATCATCGAAAAAATCAACGAAACACAAAGCTGGTATTTTGAAAGAACAAACAAGATTGAAGGATCCCTAGCTAGAATGACCAAGAAAAAGAGAGAAAAAGCCCAGATAAGCACAATCAGAAAAGCAAACAATCAAATTAAAACTGACCCCTCCCCCCAAAATGCAAAAGTTTTTCAGACATTAATATGCACACCTGTATGGAGACAAACTTGATAAACTAAATGAAATCGTCTGACATCACACAACCTCCCAAGGTAGAAACAAGAAGACCTTGAGACACTAAATAGACCAATAACAGCCCAGGAAATTGACTCCATCATAAGAAAACTACCTACAAAAAAAAAATCCATGGACCAGATGGTTTTCCAGTGGAATTCAACAAAATGTACAAGGAAGAGCTGATATCAATCCCATTGGAAGTATCCCAGGCAATTGAGAAAGACAGAATATTCCCTAAAACATTTTATGAAATTAACATCACACTGATACCCAAAGTGGTAAAGATTCAACAAAAAAACAGAAGTACAGGCCAATATCCCTAATGAACATAGATGCAAAAATACTCACCAAGATTCTGGCTAATCGGACCGACAACACATCTTAAAAATCATGCACCATGACCAAGTAAGCTTCATCCCCAGGATTCAGGGCTAGTTCATAATCCACAAGACCATAAATGTAATTAAATACAATAACAGATGTAAAAACAAGAACCACATTATTATATCACCAGATGCAGAAAAACCTTTTGATAAAATCCAGCTTCCCTTCTTGAAAAAAGTCCCAAAACACCTAGACAAAGAAGGAACATACCTCAAGATACTAAATGCCATCTACAATCAACCCACAGTCATCATATTGCTAAATGAACAGAAACTGAAAACATTTCCCCTGCAAACTGGAACAAGACAAGGCTGCTCACTCTAACACTCATTTTCAATATTGTGTTGGAATTCTTAGCTGAGCAATAAGATAAGAGGAGAAAATCAGGGGTATCCAAATAGAAATACAGGAAATTAAGCTATGCGTTTTTGCTGATGATATGATCCTATACCTGGACAACCCAAGAGAATCTGTCAAAAACCTCATTGCACTAAAAAAAGATTTTAGCAAAGTCTTGAGCTACAAAATAAATGTGCAAAAGACATTCTTATACTTCAACAACAAGCAGGCAGAGAACCAAATAAAAGCACAATCCCATTCACAATAGCCACAAAGTAAATGAAATACCTCAGCATCCTCCTGGTTAGAGATATGAAAGACCTTTACAGTGAAACTACAAAATACTGCTCAAAGAAATCCAAGAAGACAGAAATGGAAAAAATTTCCATGCTCATGGATAGGAAGAATTAACATTGTTAAGATGTCCATCTTACCAAAGGCAATCTACAGATTCAATGCAATACTCATTAAGTAACCCACATCATTCTTCTCAGACATAGAAATGACAATACAGAAATTCATATGGAAAAATAGACACCCATGAATAGCCAATCCTTAGCAAAAGAATCCTTAGCAAAAGAAAGAAAGCAGAAGGTATCACACTTTCGGACTTTAAACTTTACTATAAGGCTGCAATAATTAAAACAGCTTGGCATCGGCACAAGAACAGGTGTATGGACCAATGGAATAGAATAGAGATTCCAGAAGCAACACCTCAATTTCTCAACCAACTCGTCTTTGGCAAAGCCTCCACCAACAACCACTGGAGAGAGGAGAATCTATTCAGTAAATGGTGCTGGGAAAACTTGCTGAACACATGCATAAGATTGAAACAGGACTCCTATCTATCACCATACACAAAAATCAACTCTAAATGGATCAAAGCCTTGACCATAAAATCTCAAACTATAAGGACTTTAGAAAATGCAAGTCACCCTTACGGAAATTGGAACTGGCAATCAATTCCTCATCAAAACCCCAAGTGCCCATGCTACAAGAGATAAGATAGGCAAAGTGGGAACTCATCACACTGAAAAAGCTTTTGCATCAAGAGAACAGGGAGACAGTCCACTGAATGGGGAAAAAAATATTTGCGAACTTTATATCTGACAAAGGCTTAACATTCAGGATTTACAAATTAATTCAAACATGCCAAAAAGGGGAAAAAACAAACAGTCCCATTAAAAAGTGGGCAAGAGACACGAAGAGACACTTCTCGAAAGAAGATATATTGACAACCAACCAAACACATGAAAAAGTGCTCAGCTTCACTAATCATCAGAGAAATGAAAATCAAAACCACATTGAGGTACAACCTAACCCCAGGAAAAATTGGCCATCATTAATAAAACAAACAACGACAGATGGTGGAGAAAATGCATTGAAAAAGGGATGCTTTTACAGGGCTGGTGGGAATGCAAACTGGTGCAACCTGTTTGGAAAACAGTGTGACAATTTCTGAAAGAATTAGAAATTGAACTTCCATATGACCCAGCAATCCCCCTATTAGGAATATACCTGGAGGAACTCAAATCATTCTACAAAAAGATACTTGCACATGCAATATCAAAAACATGGAACCAACCGTGCTGTTCATTGAAACTGGACTGGATTTAAAAATACATATACACAATGGAATGTTACAGTCATAAAGAAGGACAAGCATATGCACTCCGCGGCAACTTGGATGGATTTAGAGTTTATCATACTCAGTGATCTATCGCAGAAACAAAGAATAGAGTACCATATGTTCTTATTCATAAGTGAACCTTGAACCTTTACCATAATAGCTATAAGAAAGGGATTGGTTAATAGCAGGAAACTGCCGGAGTGGGAGTGGGGAGACACAACATCAATAAGGATACCTGATTTCAAACCAGGCAAAATGGGGACCAAAGGGAGGCTCAAACTTTACCTGTACGACGACCGCTTCTATGCCTAATCCTGAATTGTATACCACATCTTTAAAATTAAAAAAAAATTCAAGTATTTTTTAATTTAATTTTTCTTTGAAACTGTCAGGTCAATTTATCAGTTTTTTATATACAAACAAGAGTATAAAGGTGTGACTCTCTCCTTTTGCCCTCTACATATCTGTCTAACTTTCACTTCCCTAAGCATTTAACTTCCTTGCGTGAAAACATATGGTTGCAGATGTACATAGTCTCTCTATCTTTTTAAAATTGTATCTTGATGTAGCTTCTGAACACTGGAAATGCTGTATGGAGTGTGTCTCTATTTAATACTTCATGATGACCAATATCAATCTGTTTTAACAATTAACTCTTTGGGATTTGTTTTCTAGTTTAAGAAATCTAATTATTTTTGTAATTAATTTACTTTTGTTTCCTAGATTCCAAATCACTCTTATGGTTGTCAAAATATATTGGACATAAGAATCACATAGGGTAAGTGCCTTACATGCAGATTGCTGAACTCTGTCCCTGAGATTCTCATTTAGAATGCTAATGCTGAGATTGGGAAATCCTGCCCTGAACTGATTTTCCTGAATTAATTTTAATGTAATTCAGGCAGAAGGAAAACGGAGGCATGTGCAGGTTTGTCATCCTCCTACTGAATGGCCCACCCTTTCCCTGCTGGGTGACAGATGGTGGCAGACTCTGTGACAGCAATAGTGTACCTTTGAGGCTGTGTGGCAGTTTGGGCAAGATGACTCTGGCCATGGCTAGTTTGCCCCCATTTCTCGACTCATCAGCATTGCCCAGTTGCCAAGTTTTCCAGAGTCCCCCACCTGGCCCCATTAGCTCATGTTTACACAGTTACTTCTCATTGAATTTTGACTTGACTTTCCCTAGATAAATCATTAGCCAACTATTTACTGAGTTTGGCTAGCTTACAACCTTTATTCATCGTATTTAGAAGCCCTTGAATTACTCTAATTTTATACACTTACATGAAAAGCTTGGTTATGGCTTGTCACCTCTACACAGAGTTGTCATTCTGCTTGAACTACACAAGGGGCTATCAAGTAACCACCTGATTATCTCCTGTGGGAGACAATTCCTTAGCAGCTGCTGGGTGGGAGAGTCCCTGTGCACATACCACCCCAAGCCACTCAACCAAAGGGAAGAAGCATTACAATGGGATGAGTTCGGTTATATCAGCGAAGATGGACCCCATAATGCTTCTATCTGTACCACAGAGCTTATGGTAATTATTCTGTGCTTGTCAATTGATTTATGGGCTGTAAAATTGTTTGACAACTGCACTGCTTCTGAAATAAATCATTGTCTCATTTCTACCCTAAGTGTTGTGGATTCAACTG